>NC_064641.1:240587087-240890117 GCF_023864345.2 Schistocerca serialis cubense | reverse complement strand
ATTGTCCTGTTGGAACAGCAAGTTCCCTTGCCGGTCTAGGAATGGTAGAACGATGGGTTCGATGACGGTTTGGATGTACCGTGCACTATTCAGTGTCCCCTCGACGATCACCAGTGGTGTACGGCCATTGTAGGAGATCGCTCCCCACACCATGATGGCGGGTGTTGGCCCTGTGTGCCTCGGTCGTATGCAGTCCTGATTGTGGCGCTCACCTGCACGGCGCCAAACACGCATACGACCATCATTGGCACCAAGGCAGAAGCGACTCTCATCGCTGAAGACGACACGTCTCCATTCGTCCCTCCATTCACGCCTGTCGCGACACCACTGGAGGCGGGCTGCACGATGTTGGGGCGTGAGCGGAGACGGCCTAACGGTGTGCGGGACCGTAGCCCAGCTTCATGGAGACAGTTGCGAATGGTCCTCGCCGATACCCCAGGAGCAACAGTGTCCCTAATTTGCTGGGAAGTGGCGGTGCGGTCCCCTAAGGCACTGCGTAGGATCCTACGGTCTTGGCGTGCATCCGTGCGTCGCTGCGGTCCGGTCCCAGGTCGACGGGCACGTGCACCTTCCGCTGACCACTGGCGACAACATCGATGTACTGTGGAGACTTCACGCCCCACGTGTTGAGCAATTCGGCGGTACGTCCACCCGGCCTCCCGCATGCCCACTACACGCCCTCGCTCAAAGTCCGTCAACTGCACATACGGTTCACGTCCACGCTGTCGCGGCATGCTACCAGTGTTAAAGACTGCGATGGAGCTCCGTATGCCACGGCAAACTGGCTGACACTGACGGCGGCGGTGCACAAATGCTGCGCAGCTAGCGCCATTCGACGGCCAACACCGCGGTTCCTGGTGTGTCCGCTGTGCTGTGCGTGTGATCATTGCTTGTACAGCCCTCTCGCAGTATCCGGAGCAAGTATGGTGGGTCTGACACACCGGTGTCAATGTGTTCTTTGTTCCATTTCCAGGAGTGTACATCAAAGTTTACCAGCTAGCGCTACATGTTTCTAGCACTTCGAGCATAGTGCGTAGTTTACGATCTTTTTCTATGACAACCTCGCATTGTTAGGATAAGGCCAGATATTGAAAAACCTACTTGCATTGTCTTTGACCAGCTCGCCCTGTAGCAGTTTCCCCGGTTTCATATAGAATGTATACAACTGACCAGAAGTAGACTGCTACTCTCCGCATCTCGTGAAGGACTGGTGCATGCCAAGTCCGTAACTACTGTCTTGCACCCATACTGCAGCACGAGATTGCTCCAGCTGAGGGCATGCCGAGGAGGTTAGCACACCTTATCATGTATAGTAGTGGGTATGAAAGTGGTGTGATGTAATAGCAGACAGTTAAGCAGAACCAGAACTACACGGTTTTCATGCATAATGGAGCTTCAGACAGATGGACTTCGAAGCATATTATATAAATCAACTACGCTATTAATTCTAAGGTATTTTTTTAGTGTCTGCGATCAATACCAAGAATGTATTGGTAAGAGAGAACATTAACACAAGCATGACTAAAGCTACACAGTTCTGCAGTATAATGTTACATTGTCCCAGTTGACGACCTATTAGTCGAGTGGAATGTACCTCTGTTAATATTCTAATGTCATTAACATATTTCCAGCTCGTGACGTACCACCTTATTGAAGATTTCTCTACGACAAACTGAGGTGACAAACTGTAGAATGGAAAAACTACATACTTAAAACATCGATTCTGTATGATACATGCTAATACAGCTTTCCGGAGGTGTATAGTGTCCACTGTTCACATCCAAAGTTCAGAAATTATACTATGCTCGCTTCACTAACATAAAATGATCGTTAGTAACGAAAAGTAACTTTTACATGTAGGCGGATAAACGCATAGCAGCTGCGTTTGACATGTGAAAATGCATGTTATTTCACCACTAGCTCTATGAACAGGATATTTATCAAGAAATTGTATACACGGGGATTGCAGTACCTCAGAAACAACTGACACCAGTCGCTAACTTAGAATCACCTTAGTTATGAAACTGAAGCCTCGAATTTATACCTAAGATACGACAGGGGAATGGAGTTCGTCGCATAAATCTCCGTTAGTTTAGAGAAATATGTCGAAACTGAGACACATGAGATCTACATCTACATCGACATGGATACTCTGCAAATCACATACAAATACCTGGCAGAGGGCTCATCGAACCACCTTCACAATTCTCTATTTTTCTAATCTCGTATAGCGCGCGGAAAGAATGAACACCTGTAACTTTCCGTACGAGCTCTGATTTCCCTTATTTTATCGTGGTGATCGTTCCTCCCTATGTAGGTCGGTGTCAACAAACTATTTTAGCATTCGCAGGAGAAAGTTGGTAATTAAAATTTCGTGAAAAGATGCCGTCGCAACGGAAAACGCTTTTCTTTTAATGATGTCCAACCCAAATCCTGTATCATGTCGGTGACACTCTCTCCCATATTTCGCGATAATGCAAAACGTGCTGCCTTTCTTTGAACTTTTTCGATGTACTCCGTCAGTCCTATCTGGTAAGGATCCCACACCACGCAGCAGTATTCTAAAAGAGGACGGACAAGCGTAGTGTCGGCAGTATCCTTAGTAGGTCTGTTACACTTTCTAAGTGTCCTGCAAATGAAACGCAGTCTTGGGTTAGCCTTCCCCACAACATTTTCTATATGTTCCTTCCAATTTAAGTTACTCGTAATTGTAATACCTAGGTATTTAGTTGAATTTACGGCTTTTAGATTACACTGATTTATCGTGTAACCGTGGAACGAGTTCCTTTTAGCACTCAAGTGGACGACCTCACACTTTTCGTTATTTAGGGTCAACTACCACTTTTCGCACCATTCAGATATCTTTTCTAAATCGTTCTGCAGTCTATTTTGATCTTCTGATGACTTTATTAATCGATAAATGACAGCGTCATCTGCGAACAACCGAATATGGCTGCTCATATTATCTCCTAAATCGTTTATATAGATAAGGAATAGCAAAGGGCCTATAACACTACCTTGGGGAACGCCACAAATCACTTCTATTTTACTCGATGACTTTCTGTCAGTTACTACGAACTGTGACCTCTCTGACAGGAAATCACAAATCCAATCACATAACTGAGACGTTATTCCATAAGCACGCAATTTCACTACGAGCCGTTTGTGTGGCACAGTGTTAAAAGCCTTCCGGAAATTCAGAAATACGGATTCGATCTGAAATCCTTTGTCAATAGCACTTAACGCTTCATGTGAATAAAGAGATAGTTGTGTTTCACAGAAACGATGTTTTCTAAACCCATGTTCACTATGTGTCAATAGACCGTTTTCTTTGAGGTAATCCATAATGTTCGAACACAATATATGTTCCAAAACCTTGCAGCATATCGACGTTAACGATATGGGCCTGTTATTTAGTGGATCACTCCTACTACCTTTCTTAAATATTGGTGTGTTCTGTGCAACTTTCCAGTCTGGGTACAGATCTTTCGTCGAGCGAACGGTTGTATATGATTGTTAAGAATGGAGCTAAAGTATCAGCATACTCTGAAAGGTACCTAATTGGTATACAGTTTGGACAAGAAAACTTGCTTTTATTAAGTGATTGAAGTTGATTCACTACTGCGACGGTATTTACTTCTACGTTAGTCAAGGTGGCAGCTGTTCTTGAATCGCATTCTGGAATATTTACTTCGTCTTCCTTTGTGAAGGCATTTCGGAAGGCTGTGTTTAGTAAATCTGTTATGGCATCAGTGTCTTCGATAGTATCCTCATTGTTATCGCGCAGAGAAGGCATTGATTGTTTCTTGCTGCTAACATACTTCACATACCACCAGAATCTCTTTGGATTTTCTGGCAGGTTTCGAGACAAAGTTTCGTTGTGGAAGCTGTTATAAGCACCTCGCATTGAAGTCCGCGCTTAATTTCGAACCTCTGTAAAAGATCGCCAATCTTGGGGATTTTGCGTCTGTTTAAATTTGGCATGTTTGTTTCGTTGTTTCTGCAACAGTGTTCAAACTCGTTTTGTGTACCAAGGAGGATCAGATCCGTCGCTTGTTAATTTATTTCGTATAAATCTCTCAATTGCTGCCAATAGTAATTCTTTGAATATAAGCTACATCTGGTCTATACTTATATTATTAATTTGGAATGAGTGGAGATTGTATCTCAGGAAGGCGTCAAGTGAATTTTTATCTGTTTTTTTGAATAGATGGAAGTCTTCTGACGACCGAGAGGTTTGCTGTTAACGATCGTAAGTAGACAGTGATCTGTGTCACACACAGAACACATGGTTGTACACGAGTTGAACGCAGGCTATGTCACACAACTCATGCATATTGACAGAACAACGGAAAAATGGTCCAATAACGTGCAGCAACATTTCCCTCTCTCACTAGAATGCCTCACCAGTCTACCATTAAATGGTACCTCGTTACAACTCCATCTCAATCGATCACTCCATCCGCTCTCTGTCATCCTTTAATGCAGGTGCAAGTAAGTTTAAATGTAGATGATTCCCTGTTTTCCCAGGAAAGTGTCAAATACAGCAGTCCACTCGTGTGTATCATTATTACCTCACCATACATAGAGTAAAATGTTTCCTGAACGAAAAAATGACTGTTTTCCGGGTCCCCTATGTTACCATGTCAATGTTTTCTCGTTTTCCTCTTGCTATCGCATACTCGTTCCCATGTACAAGGACTGTTCCGCGTCAACCAGAAGACACACAAATATTCCTTCAATTTCATTGAATTTCGGTGTATTTTCCCTCATTGTATACGTATTTCCCGTAATTTTATCGATTTTGTGTCGCTTCTAGCCATACGATCACGACATCACTTCCCGTTCCATGCTATAAAATTGCATATAAGCGTAGTACAGCTGCTAACTCCTAACGCAAATGCACGACTTCTCTGGTCGGGTGGCATAGCAGGCATAGTATAGCACTGTACTCGAATGCATCCAGTCACCTGCAGCCACATATTCAAATTTGAACTTACCGCCATGACATCATTGCGAATTGCCACGTCAATTACCGCCATCTTGCGTCCACCATCTTGAATAAATATGGCAACAATGCAGATTGAGGTGGTGCCCCTGTTGCCCTACTACTGTTGGTACGTGATTTCTCGGTCAGAAATAAAGAAATATGGGTACAGTATTGCTGGAAATTTAATGTCTCTGGAGGTCCAATAGTGGGTGAAAGATTTTTTGAAAAAATCATCCTCACATAACAGCTATAGTACTCTTGAGGCTATATCTAAGAAAATTTATATTTTACTTCCTGGCTGGAAATAAAAAAAATGCATGTCTGAGTGTTACTGGAAATTGAACCCTGAAAGTTAAATATTGCATGAAAATATTTATGGTAATATTTCAATATGGAAGCATTTCGGAAGCTAAATCTATGAAAATCTGTATTTGGATTTACTGTCAGAAATAAAAAAGTAGGCGATTCACTGCTTTTGGGAACTCAGCCCTTATGGCGTGAAATAGGGTACGAAATGCTTTATCAAAATATTTTATAGTGACAGCATTTTTAAAGCAAAATCGTTGAAAATTGGTATTTGGCCTCTTGGCTAGAAACGGAAAAATATTGTTTCGCCGTTGTTGGAAATTCAACAGTTGAAAGGTAACATAGGGTCAGACTGATTCAATGACTCGTCATCGGCCGGCCCAGACAGGTAAGGATAGAAACTTGAAATGTCAAGAGGGTGTGGAACTTATATTGTAGGCATCTTTTACGAAGGTATTGTTCGAAATTCCATTTACAGGACGGTGAAAGGCCTTTTGAAAATATGTCAATATTAGGGCAATGTCGAAGCTAGAACTACAAGAATTGGTGTTCGGCGTCATAATCAGAAGAAAAGAACACACAAAAAAGAAACAAAAAATGTGTTTAGCGTTCTTTGGAAATTCAAACGCTAAAGGAGTAAAATAGTAGAAGAAACTTTTTCTTGAAACTAAATCATTACTAGAAAACTACAAATACAAGAAAGCTATAGATTGAACACTACAGCTTAGCCATAGTACCTCAACACAGAAAACCAGTGGGATAGCCTTCCGTCACAGTCTTTTTATATAAGCTTATATTGGGACCTATAATCGACTTGGCGTTGCCTAAGAGAGATTTAATTTTTTCTGGATTGCAGAATGCGCACTACCAATCCTTCAAGACATGGCGTGAGCGTATGGAATAAAGGTAATCTCTCCTACTTCCGGCTCCATGTTCTGTAGTAGCAACACACTAGACTAGGTCTTGTTCGATTCAGCTTGATACTCATACTGTCAGTGGTAGTTAGTGCGACCCTCAGCTTTATGTACATGGAAAACTAAAACTGCATCGTAGTCCTGACTCCGTTTCAATTCCAGATAACCTTTCAACCCGTTGTGATCATCATTATGTCAGAGGAAAGCAAAGATACGCCACTTAAAATAGCGTCATTCTTGGTGCTCTAGGGGAAGGGTGGACATACCTGCCATCATACGGTTTGGCGTCTTTTATTACTAAGTAGGAATGAGTTTAAACGTACGAAGTCATAGTGTGTACAGTAAGCCTATTCTCCTAACTGCATGATTTTTCTTTAATTTCGCTGGATGAAAGGAAGTTTCCTAAATAATCAGCGACCTGAAAAATGCGCAAGTGGTCGTCGTCTCTAAGGGGATATAACATAATGGCCGCAAAGCTAAAAACGATTAAACAAACTGAGGCTGTTTTAACTTTGAGAAAGTATATTGAGAGAAGCGCGACATACTTAACGTATAAATTACGTGTTGAGAGAAAAATTAATTACACTAGCTTTCACAAAAAATTGAACACCTCGAAAGACTAGGGATAAGACTTTCATATTCACAGGATATGTACGTTAGGATGTTTTTCATAAATGATAAGCATTTCGGTGACCTCTGTTCAGCATGTGCCCTGTTGTCTAGTAGGCACAGGGTCCACCGTGGACCCTGTTGACTTGCTCCATACGTGATGTCATCGCCCTATAAGGCGGGAATACGGACTTGTGGTATAGCCATCCATGCTGCATTCGCCTGGTTCCAAAGCTCCTCATGGTGGTTGGCATTGGATTACAGTGCTGCACCCATCGTTTCACCACATCCCACACATTTTCGATCGGTGACAAGTCTGGTGACCTGGCGGGCCAGAGCAAACGGCTGACATCCTGTGACACCAAGAGGCACGTGTTCGTGCAGCAACATATGGTAGTGCATTGTCTTGTTGAAAAATGACATCTGGGGTTTTGTGCAGAGAGGGTATGACTGCGGGCCGCAGTCTGCCATTCACGTCGGTCACGTTGGTCACAGTCCCCTGGATACACACCAACTGTGGTTTGTGGTTGCACCCAATAGCACCCCACACAATAAGACCTTGATTTGGCGCTTTTGCGAATGCAGTTACTGTGATGCCGCTCGCACTGTCTGCTGAGAACCAAAATGAGGCCATCTTTATGAGACAGAACCTGAATGCGTCAGAAAACACTATCTGATGCCATTATTGTTCCTAGTGACGTCGTTCCATACACCATTGCCGTCTAGCATGTTTCTGCACACTCGTCAAGGGTATGGGGAAAAGTGGACGACGCGCACGTAACCCATGCTGTAATAAATGACGGCAGACTGTCACCCATGATAATGCACGATGTGTTACACTGTTCTACTGTTCCGCCAGAGCCGAGGAGGACGCAGATGTGTCTCGCAATGTCATTCAGATTAGGTATCGAGTTTCTCGTGGAGTGGTCTGCGTGGTGCGACCTGACCTCTCGTCGTGTTCTAAGGCCTTGCTTGAACCATACTGCACACACCCGTAGCACTGCCGAAACACGAGCAGCAATTTTCCGGATTTATGCGTCACATTCTCTCATGCCAATAACGCGCCCTCTTTCCAACTCACTGATTCGTCGATCCTGTTGGCACATACGTCTGCGAGGCATCCTCCACGTCCGCTCAAGCGACACTCATCCACGAGAGCTGCACACACATGAAGCAGGTAACTGGTGTTGCGTCGTGACTTCGACGTTGAGCTTGAATCCGCAGACCGACATGGGTAAAATGCTAATCATTTCTGCAGAACATAGTAATGTACATGTCCTGTGAATGTGAACGTTCTATTTCCAGTCGTTAAAGGTGCTCTGTTTTTTCTGTACCTGAGTGTACATAATGTGGTTTTAAGGCATATCCAACACTACACTACGTTTGTACCGGGCTGGTACCAAATTCCCAATTTAGTTACACGAGTCCCAAACATTTAGAAAACTAAATCACTTCCGTATGACTAGCACCACACGCAGATAGTTTGGGTACACACATTCCCTTCTGGAAAAAAGGCAGGGACGACAGGAAGGGTGTCCGGCCACCCCTTAAACTAACCATGCTACATCCCTTCATAATCGCGCTTATCCTTTGCCGAGGCCGGCAAAGGAATAAGCAAAGTAAGAACACATTTAATATTTGTTTACATAAACAATAGCAACAATGAGAGGTAAAACGTTTTATTTTAGGTGGCGGTTATCAGCCATAACTGACGGTGGTCTTCGTAGAAATCGTCGACATGAGATGTTTTCGCTAAGTAATAACTCTTTCGGAACAATAATGTTAAAAAAATATAAGTTGTTATGCAAATTTCTAATAACAGCTTGAACTGAGAACTTGACCTTAGATCATAAAGTCTCAAAACTATATCAACAGTGAATGCATGGCCGGCCGCGGTGGCCGACCGGTTCTAGGCGCTTCAGTCTGGAACCGAGCGACTGCTACGGTCTCAGGCTCGAATCCTGCCTCGGGCATGGATGTGTGTGATGTCCTTAGGTTAGTTAGGTTAAGCAGTTATAAGTTCTAGGGGACTGGTGACCTCAGATGTTAAGTCCCATACAGCTCAGAGCCATTTGAAGTCACTGCGTGACAATGCGATAACCAGGCTCCTTCAAATGACTATGCGTAACTGAAGGCACTTTGAGTGACACCTTTGTGCAGTTATCGTACGGGTAAAGCACGATACTGACTCACAAATTGAAATGCCCGTTATGCCTCCAATGGCCATTATAGGCCCCCAAATGTGTTCAAATCATCAGATTCATGGCGGTTCTAGTTTTGTAATATCTGGCGCACACTGAGGTCAAATGTTCTAAGAACCCAAGAAAATAAAATTAACAAAGTTGGTTACTGCTATATTCCTAAAATGTTCAAGTGTAGGTTGGCAACTACAGAGGAGAAGGTGCTGCTCATGGCTACACCGTACGTCGTGCGAATCACCATGATAAAATATTATCCTGTGAAAAATGTATTTTTTGAGAACATTTCTCGCGGAGAAACAGCAGTCTGTCTAAAAGTACTTTAAAACAGATTGAAAACAGTCTCGACAGCAAAAACATTTATTTCGATGGTAACCAGTTTCGCACAGTATTTGATCATCCACAGACCCTCATACGATGATGGTAGGCGGTGTCAGTGAATGGAGCCGGAGTTGTTACCCGCTCCATTAACCGAAATAAACGTTTTTGGGTCGAAACTGTTTACAACCCATTTTTAAAATACCTGAAAAAATGCCTTTGTAGGTACATCGCTACACAATCTAACTTATCTCAAATTTTTCCAGAACCTCTGCTAGTGGAGACCTCTAGGGGATGAAGGCAACGTCGTGTATGTCAATAACGTCAGTAATTTCAAATGAAACAGTATTGTTTGGATTCGAACACATGTCTGATAAGGTAATTTGAGATCTGGTGACAAATAGGTCAAGACGTTGATATACATACCGCTGAGTTGTTTTCAGTATTTATAAATATTAGTGTCAGGGAAGATCCGTAATCGATTCAATCGTGCTCACATTATACGAAAGTCTCGTTCATGAATTACGGATTGTATCAGACTGTTTAGCGATCATCTACCCAGAAAATAATACCCATGAATTTTCCAAAGTACGTTTCCTCCTTCATTGTTTCTTCTATTACTTCATACTACAATTTACTACCAACCTTTAAATGTCAGAAGATTTTCCTTGCTCCACCTTCACAGATTTTTCTTTCAAATTCTAAATCCCGATATAAATACATAACATACTTTTCTCCCTCTTCTCGAATTTTATGGGACATGGGGTTCTTCATCATAATCATATTTCTGGTACCCAATGTCCTATTTCTTGTAATTGATCTCAGTGATTAAGATCGATTTCGCAAAGTTTAAAATTTACTGCAGCCTGATGTCTTGTGAACTGCAATTTTAGACAAATTGGTGCGTACAGAATGTATTAAAATTGACAGGGAATACTGACATGGTCACATGTATTCCATAACAGAAGTAAAAATTTCCAGTAAACAAATGGCCGCAGCCGTGCAGTTACCGAGATAACTTCGAATATGTTGTTACAGGTCGGCATTTCTAACTGTCTCATTAATTACAAATTAATGTGAAATGTAAGCTCTTTGGTTAAATCGCCATTACGACTGGGCTCATGTTGCACTAATGACAAATGGCTGCGGAATGTCATAAATGCACGGTGGAGCACCGGCACATATCGTTGTTAATACAAGAACACATCTAAACACGCCAATATGGACCAACGAAAAGATAACGTTCTACGATTTAGAGAGTGGAATGTTAGAAGTCTGAATGTGGTACGGAAGATAGAAAGTCTGAAAAGAGAAATACTCACGCTACATACAACAGGTATAAGTGAAGTGAGTGGAAAACATGAAAGGATCTCTAGTTAAATGAATTTAGGGTAGCATCAAATGGTGCAGAAAATTGTGTAAAGGGAGCAGGATTCGTCACGAGTATAGCGTAGGGCAGGGAGAACATTAATGTGTACAGTTCAGTGACAGGATTATCGCCACCTGTAGCGACAGTAGACCAGCAGCAACAACAACAATCGTTTAGTTAAACGAGCGACGTCATAGGCAGAAGATGAAGAGATACGGAAAACGTATGACGATGCTGTACGTGTAATTCAATAATTAAATTAAGATGGTCATGGTCAGGCAGAGTCTCCCAAATCAGATATTGAATTGTAAGGCATACTCAGAAGCAGACATATACGCAGATCACAATTTAGCACTGATGAGAAGTAAACTGCAGTTAAGAGAATCGTTCCGAATGATTAATGCAGAAAGAGGAGGATACTGAAATGTAGAGGTATGAAGTGCGTTTGGAGTTCTATGAGGATATAGATACTTCCATAACGAATACCACAAGAGGCAGTTCAGCTGAAGGGCAAAGGACATCTCTAAATTGGGCAGTCACAAAAGGAGAACTTCAAATGACGGACGAAAGAGGGAAGCAAATAAATGCTCAGGAAAATACAGGAATCGAGGAATTTGTTTAGGTATGCAATAAATAGAAAGCCCAGGGAATCCAAGACAAAATGGCCTCAAGAAAATTGGGAAGGCCTAGAAAATGAAATGGTTTTCGGAAGGATTGATACAGCATGTAGAAGAGTTAAAACTAAATCCCACGAAGTTAATAGAAATGGAGTCAATGTTAAGACTGCAGGAGCAATTCCACTATTAAACGCAAAAGAGAGAACGGATAGAAGGAGAGAGTAGGCTGAAGTCCCCTGCGATTGGGAGGAAGAAGAAATGGGAGCTGATATGGAAGGTACTGGGGTTTCAATATTACAGTCACAATTTAATAGAGCTTTAGATGGTTTGTGATAGAAAAAGGCGAAAAACATAGCAAACATCCATTTTGAATTGCTAAACTCATTGGGCGAAATGGCTACCAAACGACATTCAAGTTAGTTTGGTGAATATATACATTTCGAGATATACGCTATAAGGAAGAGAGGAGTGAGGAGGAACTGCAGGACCCGTTGAATGAAATGAACAATCCAATTAGACACACTATGGACTGAGAGTAAACCGAAGTAACAATAAAGTAATACTTAGTAGAAGAAATGAATTTAGTGATAAAGTTGACAGCAAATTTCTCCAGATCTCTTCCACGTTACCACCTTCCTTTATGGTACTTACACCAGGAGCTAACGGTGATTAAATTCTACCAGACGCCTTCCTCTTTCTTCCTTTCCCTCATTTCATATTAACCTACTAATTTTCCTTCTCTTCTTACTGTCGAAATCAGTCCCTCATCACTAACCAATTTTCGTTTCCTTTAACGGTCTGAATAATTTCTTTTATCTCATCATATATTTCTTCAGTCTCTTCATCGTCTGTTGAGCTATTGGCATGTAATCTAATACTATTGTGGTCAGCATGGCTTACTTGTTTTACACCTGTACAGTTTTTACGGGAGCACATGAACTGTAAAATACATGACGCAAAATATTAAATGATAAGGCAGCCACAGCTGTGGACCCTAAGCACAGTGGGAGAGACTCATATTATAGGTTGGATCGCTAATATTCCCAACTTTACGAATTACACTTTGTAACTCGTTACAATTTGTACAGAAACCAGATGGCAGTTATAAGAGTCGAGGGACATGAAAGGGAAGCAGTGGTTGGGAAGGGAGTAAGACAGGGTTGTAGCCTCTCCCCGATGTTGTTCAATCTGTATATTGAGCAAGCAGTAAAGGAAACAAAAGAAAAATTCGGAGTAGGTATTAAAATTCATGGAGTAGAAATAAAAACTTTGAGGTTCGCCGATGACATTGTAATTCTGTCAGAGACAGCAAAGGACTTGGAAGAGCAGTTGAATGGAATGGACAGTGTCTTGAAAGGAGGATATAAGATGAACATCAACAAAAGCAAAACAAGGATAATGGAATGTAGTCTAATTAAGTCGGGTGATGCTGAGGAAATTAGATTAGGAAATGAGGCACTTAAAGTAGTAAAGGAGTTTTGCTATTTGGGGAGCAAAATAACTGATGATGGTCGAAGTACAGAGGATATAAAATGTAGGATGGCAATGGCAAGGAAAGCGTTTCTGAAGAAGAGAAATTTGTTAACATCCAGTATTGATTTAAGTGTCAGGAAGTCATTTCTGAAAGTATTCGTATGGAGTGTAGCCATGTATGGAAGTGAAACATGGACGATAAATAGTTTGGACAAGAAGAGAATAGAAGCTTTCGAAATGTGGTGCCACAGAAGAATGCTGAAGATTAGATGGGTAGATCACATAACTAATGAGGAAGTATTGAATAGGATTGGGGAGAAGAGAAGTTTGTGGCACAACTTGACCAGAAGAAGGGATCGGTTGGTAGGACATGTTCTGAGGCATCAAGGGATCACCAATTTAGTATTGGAGGGGAGCGTGGAGGGTAAAAATCGTAGAGGGAGACCAAGAGATGAATACACTAAGCAGATTCAGAAGGATGTAGGTTGCAGTAGGTACTGGGAGATGAAAAAGCTTGCACAGGATAGAGTAGCATGGAGAGCTGCATCAAACCAGTCTCAGGACTGAAGACCACAACAACAACAACAAACTCGTTCAAGATACTTATTTATCGTCCTCACTGTTTTACATATGTTCAGTTTTGAACACATTCAGTAGCTGTGTTGAAGAATTATAAAACTCTCCCGAATAATGATCGAGTCATCGTACAGTAACATCTAAGTGCTTTTTCTTAATCTTTTCTTGTGTTTTGGATCCTCGCAAAAGCTGTTGCTGATAAGATTGACGCAAAACTCTGATGATGAATGATTTCAGCCTTCAACCAAGGGTCATTAACCAGTTACAGGTATAGGTCAGAACAAGCCCGTGATAACTACAGTCGACGTGCGTACACTAAACAGCCGCCACACCATCGGATACTCCCCTACTGACTTTAGGTATAAAATCCATGAGCAAGACGACAAGGAAGCGAAATTCTGCAGCTATTACTTCAACATCGGGTTTTCACGAAGCACTGGTTAAGACTGTCAGCTGACAGTAGTAAAGTAAAGTTAGGACATCTAATTTACTTTCTTAATTTATAATTTATAATTGAAAGCGTTATTAACTATATTAATTCAAGGGATGTTCATTACGAGGAAGGGTATATGTCTTAAACAGTGGATTTATAACGGAAATAATTCAGAAGCATTCCTGTTCTTCGCATACAACCTACACTCATGCTCATAAATTAAGGATAATGCTGATACATGGCGAAACAAAGCTCTGGTGGGTGGTTTGCGGGTTTAAATCACTTCGGGTTATGACCATGCGGTGCATCTGACCTGCGGTCGTCGCACGGTCGCGGTGGCAGCAGTCCACATACGCAGAGGTGTGTTGGTGCATGTCAGAGTACGGTGCAGCGAGTATGTGTGCAGTCGTTTTCAGACGAGCTAATGGTGACTGTGTGTTGAAAATGACTCAAAGAACACATATTGATAACGTTATGAGGGGTAGAATACTAGGGCGACTGCAGGCAAGTGAAACACAGAGGGTCGTAGCACGGGCCATCCGCGTGCCACAGATTGTGACCTTAAGATTATGGCAATGATTCCAGCAGACAGGAAACGTGTCAAGGCGCTACAGTACGGAACGTCCACAGTTTACAACACCACAAGAAGACAGATATCTCACCATCAGTGCCCGCAGACGGCCACGGAGTACTGCAGGTAGCCTTGCTCGGGGCTTTACCGCAGGCACTGGAACAGTTGTCTCCAGACACAGTCTACAGACGACTGAACAGACATGCTTTATTCACCTGGGGACGTGCAAGGTGCATTCCACTTACCCCTGGTCACAGAACAGCCCATAAAGTCTGGTGTCAAGAACACAGTACGTGGTCATTGGAACAGTGGTCCCAGGTTATGTTCACGGACGAGTCCAGGCATAGTCTCAACAGTGGTTCTCGCCGGGTTTTCATCTGGTGTGAACCAGGAACCAGATACCATCCCCTTAATGTCTCAGAAAGTACCTGTATGGAGGTCGTGGTTTGATAGTGTGGGGTCAGATTATGATTGTTGCACGTACACCCTTGCATGTCTTTGACAGAGGAACTGTAACAGGTCAGGTGTACCGGGACGTCATTTTGCACCAGCATGTCCGCTTTTTCAGGGGTGCGGTGGACCCACCTTCCTCCTGATGGATGATAACGCACGGCCTAATCGAGCTGCCATCGTGGAGGAGTGCCTTGAAACAGAAGATATCATGCGGATGGAGTGGCCTGCCTGTTCTAAACCCCATCGCGCACGTCTGGGACGCTGTTGGTCTACGTATCGCTGCACGTCTTCAAACACCTAGGACACTTCAGGACACGCACGGGTTCCCGGGTTCGATTCCCGGCGGGGTCAGGGATTTTCTCTGCCTCATGATGGCTGGGTGTAGTGTGCTGTCCTTAGGTTAGTTAGGTTTAAGTAGTTCTAAGTTCTAGGGGACTGATGACCATTGATGTTAAGTCCCATAGTGCTCAGAGCCATTTGAACCATTTGACACTTCAGGAGCTCCGATGGGACTGGTGCAAGAATTGGAGGCTATACGCCAGTAGCTGCTCGACCACCTGACCCAGAATATGCCAACCCGTTGTGCGGCCTGTGTACGTGTGCATGGTGATCATATCCCATATTGATGTCAGGATACTTCCGCAGGAAACTGTGGCGTTTTGTAGCACATGTATTTCTGGACGGTTTTCTCAACTTATCACCAATACCGTGGACTTACAAATCTGTGTCGCTTGTTTCCCTATGTTCCTACGATATTAGCGCCAGTTTTATGTAGTGCCACGTTGTGTGGCACCATATTCTGCAATTATCCTTAATTTATGAGCATGAGTGTATTTAGATGTCCTGAAAGTTATCTAATCAATTTAACATTCGTGACAATCACTACAGTTCTTTCTTTTACTGTTAACTGCAGTATAATATACTGCTTTTTTTGTACATTTCAGTGACTTTATTTACTGATGACCCAGAACATTATAACCATCTACTTAACAGCGTATTGGTCCACCTATTGAACGCAGGACAGCAGTGATTCTCTTTGGCGTGAATTTGACAAAGCCTTGACAGACTTGCTGAATTATGAGATACCAGATGTCTACGCGTACGTCACGCATTTCCCACCAGTGTCTTTTGTGCATTAGGTAAGTTTAACTGAACTTAGAGTAACATATCTTCCTCGAGAACATTTACATTAAAATCTAGTTTTGAATGGAACACTGGAAGGCTTACTACTCTCTTTATTGCAGGTGAATGATTAATTATGTAAAGTCGCTTGATGTGGAGGTGTTAGGTGTTCAAATTGACAGTGCTATAAAAAGTGTGTAAATAGCGACGCTTGTGAACGAATAGTCAGGACCTCCAATTGTAGCATAAAATTCAAATATAACAGAACAGTATCAATAACGTACGCAGTTTTTGACTTGCAACCTGTATAATGTTGTAATTTACCGTTTGATGTGCCCCTGGAAAAGATCAGAGAAGTGCTTAGTTTATAAGGGACATTTTACGGCACCACTGAAGAAATGTGGTCAGAAAATCTCTGGCATGGCAAGCTTAATACCAATAGAATAGCTAAAGCGGAATTACAGAATCACATGCCCTCTTATGTTACTGTATGCGGTCATTGGGTGTATGTTGTGTACGAAAACAAGCCACGCACATGCTTCGTATGTAACTCTACTGCAACCTGAGTGGAAATTGCGATTGTAGGGGTCCTGTACAACTGCATATTGAGAGAAGTCCACCTGGAGCGATGGAATAAGCAAGTGTTCTGAGAAGGCGGAAAGACCACTCTATTGGTATTTGCGATGTCCCCGTCCGGTTCAATTAATTTTATCCTAATTAGGATGTAATAATTGCTTCGTTAAGCCTGTGTGAAAATCGAACTCGTAAATTACGGGAGACAGTCGCGTGTGGCAGATACTCAGCTAGGTGATGGCTGATCACTTTCTTCTGTTTGTGAGAGTTTGGAGTCTACCACACGAATTAGTTGAGATGGCAGTAAACAGACGTTAACAGCAAATAATCATAGAGGAAACCTAGTAATCTTGATATTAACTGCCCTTGAGGTGAAGCACATACAGGCTGTTAATTCAGCATGGAGCACTTAAATTTTCAGGGATGCCTAGGATTGACGAGCCTGTAGTCACAAAAATGTAATTACTTTCAATACCACAGCAAATTTGATCAAAATTAATGTAAGAAAATTTAATGAGTAACCTCATGAGCATTGAAGATACTTATCTACTGTGGCGGTAAAATGTTTGACGTTAATACAGTATTATGAAAATATTTCAATGAAGATATGAAAATGTGCAACTCACTTAGTAACATCTACGAATATTCAGAAATTTTGTAATTGGTCTCAACTGCTGTATGTAACTGACGTTAATTAACACAAGTTCAGATTCGTCACATGCCAAAGTTTTCTGAAGAAAAGAAGTAGAAGTTTCACTTTAATTTGTGGTGCTCTCTTCGCAACAAAAACAGTGACACACAACAGCCATTACAAAATTTGGCTAGTTTATACTCTTATATGAAATCTCACTGTAAGTCAGCGAACGATTTTGTATGCAAATAAATATCGGATTTGTCACTTTAAAAATCATTGGCTTAAAACAATGAAACTATAGGGATGCTAATTTTGAATACACAAATAAACACACGAGATAAGCATTTGCTTTATAAATAACTGCTGTATTATTACTCAACTTGATGTTGCAATTATGTAATGGCTTTTACACGTTTTGCTATTATGCCTTCCCTACTCGAGGTCCACTTTACGTTGTAGCACATACAAAATAATACTTTTACATGTTGTAGCACAGACCAAATTAGACTCTTGTATTTCACGTGGTGACGAGCTGTTGCCAAGTCTCTTTAACATATGCTACTGAAATGTGAAGTGACAGCTTACTGTCTGTGCTCTGTATGCTGTAGGATTTTCTGTTGTACATATAGCCATCAGTATGTCTCTTGCAGCTTGCAGAGCCCCATGATCCACAATTAAACTGGCTTTCTACTCAGCAGAATCTCAGAACAAACCTCCTCTTCCGTAACATATGGTTTAGTTGTACTTTTTTTGTTTTTATAAAATAGTTACATCATTCACGAGTCACCCGAGGCTAACTTCACCAGTGCTCCATTTTCGCCAAGCAAACACCATATATGTGTACTTTGTATCAGTAGTCAGTAGGACTGTGAGCAATCTTTGTTCGAGAGCTATCTCTTCTAAAAAATGGCGGGTTTCCGCCGCTCAGATTAATATGCGGCAGTTCTCTTAACAATTATTACTTAGATCTAAAGCCACGGTTGTTTATTATACACAGCACATAATTTTACAGTCGTTTTAAAATATTAAGGTTTTCAACAAAAGAAATGGAACAATTTTTTCTTAATATGGTACAATATTAGCGTAAGTTTGGATGTTTGCCATTTCTGCCAATAGATGGGAGCACGTTGCTGTGATTCGTAATCGACCCATTTTCACAATGAGATTGCGTCATTACAACAGCTAGATGGCACGACGTCTACATTAGGCATGTCTCATGCCCCGCCTCTTTCTAGCGGACCACAACTTCGGTGGTGCCAACTGTTACTTTTAAAAAGTGTGATATATAAGGGCGAACAATTTACCTGATTGTAATTCAGAAGTTCTGTTTATAATGTTATTGTTTGGTGTTGTGATGACACCTGTATCGTTACATACTTCAGGTGCTGGCGATGGGATAATTGTGAATGAGGTAGTTACAGACTCCATCTTCGACCAGCAAGAGAACCAAACAGAGACCAGTTAATATGGTAACACAAGTAACTGAACCAATGAGAAACACTGGAATGCGCCCATGGAAGGGCAAGAGAATGCGCAGATGGCAGCAAGCGTTAATCAGACTACCGCCGCAAAGTAAGGGAACGCAATGGAGAACGATATAGCAAACTACCGAAGTAAATTAATAGGCGAAACTGATATAATTGTCACTGCCAACATACTGCGATAGAAACACGAAAGTGCGCCTCTGGAAGTAGACGGGAATGAGGAGAAGCCACCTGGCATTGGTGACTCTAAAAACACTGAAACTAAGTATTGTGATTACATGGATAACAGATGAAATGATGAATCTATGTCCAATGAAGGAACGACTTTGGAAAAGTCCGTGGAAAACGAACACACTACAAAAACCTCTTCTACACAGCGACAATCTTTACAAGACTCCAGTATTTACTATCAAGAAACATAAAAGGGAAAAGAAGGGCACCGATATCGCGCCAGTATGTGTGTAACAGGAAAAGCAATTTCATGAGCTGCAGGAAAAGACTGGCGAGCAAAATAATGTATTCTGGGCAGACCAACCACCGGACACAGCGGATGAAGCCTAACTTCAACTGCAGAATAAAAATTAATGAGACTCTGTGTGAATATTGTATGTGAAAATGTATAAAAATGACTATGTCCATGAACGAATAGTCAGGACCACCAATGGTAGCGCAAAATTTAAGCGTAATGATATCATTGTAGCACAAATTACATACGGAAACCTTGGCATGCAGACTGAAATGGATCGTATTGAAAGGGCTCGTGGTGTGCAACGAGAGAAATGGAACTCAGATGGCTACGTGAAACGTGGGCACACCTCTTCTAATGAACGTGAACAATGCTGATTGTCAGGGTGGGTAATGGACTGTTTCAAAAACATCATACTGAATTTAAGGGGCCCCTTTGGATTAAGTGGAAACAAACTTTGTTGTGTTAAACCTGATTTTCTTTTCAGCTCTTAACATTCTGTATTATGCTAAAAGAGGACTTAACAATTACAGTGGCCAGAAATTTTCTTTTTGTTCTAAAATGAATTGAGCCTTCTCTTGCCCCTATTCCGTTTGTTGTAGAGTACAACCTGAGGTTGCTTCATTGTTTAAATGTGCTTCCAGATAACGGTAAAAACGTACTTTAAGGACTAAGTGACGCCATTAACGATTTGCCTTAGTAACATTAATTTGATTAGTAGCCAAACAGATATGCTACGAGATGTCGAAATGATTGATCAGAGACGCATGCTACATTTCTGTGGTCCTGTTTCCATCAGAGGCCTATACATACGCACTTACCTGTCAGTGTAGGGTATCCTTATATATCTTAACGTTGTATGCATTACTAGCTGTATGTCTATTGTAAAATGTAAAAAAAAAATTTAATTATTAAAAGAAGAGTGAACATGAGTGAATATGTGAATTACTGGTCCACTTTTCCTATTAAGCGTGACAAATTCAATGTTGATATGAATGTTTGTGGTGTGGTAGCTATAATGTAAATAAATGGTTTCGATATGGGAAAGAAAAGAAAGTTACTCAGTCAGTAGATCATTTTCCCGCCAAAAGCAAAGGTCTTTAGTTAGAGTCTTGGTCGGGCACACACTTTTAATCTTTCAGGAAATTTCAAGATTTGTTTGTTTCATTGTAAGAGCGTCACATCTCGAAAAGAAAAGAAATTTCAGACTTTCACTGTAATTAGGCTAATTTTTGGAAACAATACTTCCTTCTCTAAGGCACTGTCACATTTCAAAAATGATAATACAAGTTGGTCGTAAGCTTTCGCTTCAGACACATCAGAACTTAAGTTTTGAAAACTATATGTGTACTACTTTACATGTTATTTCTATTTCATTTTCTGTCCACATAGTTGTTACATCCAGATTCGCTTGATATAAATTCATGTCCATTTGTTTTATTGTTTATTGTCAACTTGCATAATGTTGATAACGCATTATTTCCTAACTTTATAAGTCTCCATGTATCGAAAGACCATAGTCAGAATTCCATTGTAAATGTACAGTGTCTCTATAAATTGAAACATCTCTTACGTGTCTTAAATTGAATTCTTCACGCACTTAATAAATTGTTTATGGAATCTATTGTGAAACGCCCCTATGTGGACATATGAAGATATATTCATTAGACGTGTAACAGCTTAATGTGCTCAGATATCTGCTTCAGAGGCCCCATGGAACCCCCTGTCTAAGACATGGATTCGGTGGAAAAGTAGTGGTGAAAAATCTTTGTTAGGATTCTTTGCTTTTACTTCTAGTAGGAACTTCTTGCTCATACTCAACCAATTGTTTCGTTTTTTATTTCCAGAGAGTTGGTTCTACAACAATTTGACTTACTCTTATCGAAAAGACATCGTAAAATAAAGTATTATACTGTGACAATATTAGACATCGTGTGCAAAGTTGCTAACGCTTTCTCATTAAGTTTTGTTCAATTCTAAGCAACTATTCCTTTGTAGTATTGGGATAAATTTTGACTATCTGGCAGTCAGGGGGAGTTGTTTGTCATCGCTAGACCTTCAGTCACTGTCATAGGTTAAATGTGAAACCTCTCTCTAGTGCCTAAAGAAGTGATTGCAGGCAAATTTTTTACTGGTTAGTAATTTGCAGGTACCTTGACGCTTTTCTAGAGAAATGGGCCCTTGGTTTCTCCTTACTTGCTTTCACTAACCTCCGGCATGAATCCGTCCGGCGGATTAGTGTCGAGGTCCGGTGTGCCGGCCAGCCTGCAAATGGTTTTTAAGGCGGTTTCCCATCTGTCTCGGCGAATGCGGGCTGGTTCCCATTATTCCGCCTCAGTTACACTATGTCGGCGATTGCTGCACAAACAATGTCTCCACACACGCATGCACCATCATTACTCTACCACGCAAACATTGGGGCTACACTCGTCTGGACTGAGACTTTCCTGGGGGAGTCCACTGGGGGCCGAACAGCACAATGAGTGATATCTATAATTCTGTTTGATCTCCAATAACATTAATTTAGTTCATGTGTAGATAGTATGTGGTTTAATTGTATTCTCAACTTCAAAATGAACTGTAAACCACATCCTTTAGCATCATGAGCTATAAATGTACAATACCTGCTTTCTTCAGATATCATCCAACTACAGAATTCATCATTTGTCTTAAACTTATAAACAGTATCTCGTTTATAAATGTGAACTATCTTGGGATTCGGAACATGTATACCTGTTTCTTGTTGAGCTTCATAATCAAATCACAAGTATGTTTCTGTTGAGGGAATCCCTCTTCACAACACTCACACTGTTTACCAGTAACTATTTTCCACATTCTCAGCATTGATAAATATAAAACTCATCTCCATTAATGTAACTGACATATTTAGTACAGTTTGGGGAACCTTGGACTATAAAATCCTCCCCAAATTTTCTTTCACAAATACCACCTTTCTGCAATCTGTATTGCATGTAAGACTTATGATTTCCCATATTCACTATGTGATTACATTTTCTGCAACATTCAAGGCCAGATTTATGTTCCATAGTCTCATCAGATGTTAATATAGCTCTGATTTTGTTGCATAAAACGTGGACAGAAATATCTGATGTTTTATATCCTGTTGAAATTGTTTAAATTTAGGATTTTTTGAAGTATTCAAATTATCTCGTTTTTGAAGATTACTTCTTTTTTCTGTGCTTCATACATATAATTGAGGGCTTCTGTTATAAAATCTGTGTTCTCGCTATCAGTATCGAGTTTAGCAATATTAACAACATTAAAGACAATTTCTCTAATCTTGAATAAATTCCATCTCAATGGTTTGGCCTCTTTTTCTTACACAAATAGTTTGCTACTAATTGGATAAACTTGTTCTTGTCTCACTATTTTTTCTCAAGGTGGTCAAGTTTCTTCAATAAAATAATCATAAATTCTGTCGGACCGTTGACCTTAGTTTGGCCTCAGTTTGGACAATCTAATTTTGTTAACCTTTTTAGCTGTCGGTTTTTCCGATTACTACAGACAATCCTAAATTTTTATTAAAAATTGAATTTTTGTGACGTGGATGAAACGCAGGTGTCCTCTTATTTTCATTATAATGTTGAATTTTTATGAACCTGATGGGAACTGAGTACCTTATATTCATATAAAAAGTTGATCTTTGTTGAGGGAGATGAGCCGACAGGTTTAAAACTAGGGAAGATGTATTGTATCATTAAGCAATTCTTCCTGTGTATAATGATCCATAATACAGGGTGATTCAAAAAGAATACCACAACTTTAAAAATGTGTATTTAATGAAAGAAACATAATATAACCTTCTGTTATACATCATTACAAAGAGTATTCAAAAAGGTTTTTTTTCACTCAAAAACAAGTTCAGAGATGTTCAATATGGCCCCCTCCTGACACTCGAGCAATATCAACCCGATACTCCAACTCGTTCCACACTCTCTGTAGCATATCAGGTATAACAGTTTGGATAGCTGCTGTTATTTCTCTCTGGGAGAGGTGGCCGAAACACCATATCCTTAACATACCCCCATAAGAAAAAATCGCAGGGGGTAAGATCAGGGCTTCTTGGAGGCCAGTGATGAAGTGCTCTGTCACGGGCTGCCTGGCGGCCGATCCATCGCCTCGGGTAGTTGACGTTCAGGTAGTTACGGACAGATAAGTGCCAACCTTTTTCGTAGGACTCTCCATACAGTTGATTGTGGAATTTGCAGCTCTCTGCTAGCTCTGCGAGTTGATTTTCCTGGGCTGCGAACAAATGCTTGCTGGATGCGTGCTACTTTTCCTCACTCGTTCTCAGCCGTCCAGAACTTTTCCCTTGGCACAAACACCCATTCTCTGTAAACTGTTTATACCAATGTTTAATACACCACCTATCAGGAGGTTTAACACCATACTTCGTTCGAAATGCACGCTGAACAACTGTAGTTGATTCACTTCTGCCGTACTCAATAACACAAGAAACTTTCTGTTGAGCAGTCGCCATCTTAGCAACAACTGACGCTGACGCCTAGTCAACAGCACCTCAAGCGAACAAATGTACAACTAAATGAAACTTTATAGCTCCCTTAATTCGCTGACAGATAGTGCTTAGCTCTGCCTTTTGTCGTTGCAGAGTTTTAAATTCCTAAAGTTGTGGTATTCTTTTTGAATCACCCTGTATTGAAACAGTTCAGATGGCAGAGAATCCTCAAATTCTCTTTCATTTTTTGGTATCTGTTCATTGAGTTAGGATCATATTCAAGCCTCAACATTTCTACACAGTTTGGATGTCTATCCATAATTTCCTATAACTGTTTTTGCAAATTTCTTCTTTATATTCTAATGATATAGTAAGTATTATCACATTCAACATCTAATAAATTTGAACGAACAAACATATGTCTCAAATTAGTTCTTTGAGTTAATGTACCTACATGTAGTTGAATTTCTCTTATTACTTCATCTTTCTTGTTAATTTGTTCTCTTAAGTTTTGAGTGTCTTTTTTTCATCAGAACACGGATAGTTACTTCTTTATCAGTTTCTGAATATTCTGTTTGTTCTTGTAAATTTTCAATTGTTGACTGTACTACATATTTAACATGTTTGCAAATTGTGGGTAAGATTTCTGTGTAACCGATTTTCAGAATGCTTTTACTTCTTGCTTTTGCAATTTAAAAATTAAAAAATACATGCCAGATTCATTGATAGATATTGATGATTTTTCATTACCTCTTAATACCAAGGTGGCTGCAAGGTTTTTAATTTTCAGATATAATTTTATGTTCTTTATTAATATGTTGTCTAGTCACATATTCAGTGCCTTCATATTTTAATATTTAAGTGAGTTCTTTAGCCTTAGATCAAGGATTATTATTTTCATCAATTATCACAAATGCTTGTTTACTATTGTATGGTAGCTTGTTATTAGCAAAGTTTATGGTCTACTCCATTTACACGCCATTTATATACCATTTATTTATCTCTCCCCATGAACGATTGACTTTGTCATTTGTGGGGAGGCTGGTGTGCCTCAGTGATACACACAGCGATACTGGATGTGCAAGCACAATGGGTGGGTATGTGTTGACAGACCAGATAAATGTGCGGTTAGTGAAGAGGGGAAGCAGAATTTTCAACAGTTACAAGGGCAACAGTCTGGGTGATTGACTGATCTGGCCTTGTATCATGAACCAAAATGGCCTTGATGTGCTGGTACTGCAACTGATTGATAGGAAGGGCAGCTGTAATTATTCCAGCAGGCATGCAACTTTACTGTATGGTTAAATGATGATGGCGTCCTCTTGAGCAAAAATTCCACATTCGGATTTCTGGGGGGTGGTGGGGACTACTCAGGAGGACATCGTTATCAGGAGCAACAAAACTTGCGTTCTACAAATCAGAGCATGGAATGTCAGATACCTTAATCAGGCAAATAAGTTAGAAAATTTAATAGGGGAAATGGATATGTTTAAGTTACATGTAGTGGGAATTAGTGAAGTTCAGTGGTAAGAGTAACAAGACTAATGGTCAGGTGAATACAGGTCTATAAATACAAAATCAAATAGGGGTAATGCAAGAGTAGATTTATTAATGAGTGCAAAAGTAGGAGCATGGGTAAGCTGCTATGAAAAGCATAGTGAATGCATTATTGTAGGCAAAATAGACATGAAGCCCACACCTACCACAGTCGTACAAGTTCTATCCCAAGCAGCTCCATAGATGACAAAGAGATGGAAGAAATGTATGACGAGATAAAAGAAATTATTAAGGTAATGAAGGGAGACTAAAATTTAATAGTCATGGGGGACTGGAATTCGATAGTAGGAGAAGGAAGAGAGGGATAAGTAGTAGGTGAATATGGATGTGAGGTAAGGAAAGAAAGAGGAAGCCACATGGTAGAATTTTGCACAGAGCACAACTAAAGCACAGCTAACACTTGGTTCACGAATCATGACAGAAAGTTATATAAATGGAAGAGGTCTGGAGACACTGGAAGATTTCAGATAAATTGTATAATGTTAAGACAGAGGTTTAGGAACCATTTTCTAAACTGTAAGACATTTCCAGGGGGATATGCGGACTGTGACCACAATCTATTGGTTATGAACTGTAGATTAGAACTGAAGAAAATGCAAAAACATGGGAACTTAAGGAGATGGGGCCTGGATATGCTGAAAGAACCAGTGCTTGTAAAAAAAGTTCCAGTAAAAGCATTACGGAACGATTGACAAGAACAGGGGAAATAAATACAGTAGAAGAAGAATGGATAGCTTTGGAGATCAAATAGTGAAGGCAGCAGAGGACCAGAGGACAAGTAGACAAAAAGATAAGGGCTAATAGAAATCGTTCGGTAACAGAAGAGATACTGAATTTAACTGATGAAAGGAGAAAATACAAAAATACAATAAATGCATCTGAGAAAAAGGAATAAAAAGGTGTCAAAAATGAGACAGTCAGGTATGTGCAAAATGGCTAAGCTGGGATGGCTAGAGGACAAATGTTAGGCTGTAGAGGTTTATATCACTAACGGTAAGGTAGATACTGTCTACAGGCAAATTAAAGAGGCCTTTAGAGAAAAGAGAACTACTTGTATGAATATCAAGAGCCCTGATCGAAATCCAGTTTTAAGCAAAGAAAGGAAAGAAGAAATGTTGAACGAGTATTTAGAGGGTCTGTACAAGGGCGATGTAGTTGACAGCAATAGTATGGAAATGCAAGGGTGCATAGAAGAAGAAGAAATGTGAGTAATGATACTCAGTGAAGAGGTTGACAGAGCATTGAAAGACCTAAGTCGAAACAGGGCCCTGGGAGTAAACATCATTCCATTAGATTTAGTGACAGCCTAGGGAGAGCCAGTCATAATAAAACTCTACTATCTTGTGAGGAAGATGTATGAGTCATGTGAAATACCCTCAGACTTCAAGAAGGATTTATAGTTCCAATCCCAAAGAAAAAGGTGTTGTCAGTGGTGAAAATTTCAGAATATCTGTTTAATAAGTCATGGTTGCAAAATTCTAACACGAATTCATTATAGACAAATGTTGAAAGTGGTAGACACCAACCTCAGAGAACATCAGTTTGCATTCTATAGAAATGCTGTAAGGCCTCAGGCAATACTGATTCTATGACTTATCTTAGAAGAGAAATTAAGGGAACGCAAATCTACCTTTCTAGCATTTGTAGACTTAGATAAAGCTTTTGACAATGTTGACTGGAATACTCTCTTTCAAATTATGAAGGTGTCAGGGGTAAAATACAGCGAGTGAAGGGCTATTTACAATTTGTACAAAAACCAGATGGCAGTTATAAGAGTTGAGGGGCATGAAAGGGAAGCAGTGTTTGGGAAGGGAGTGAGACAGGGTTTTAACCTATCCCCAATGTTATTCAATCTGTAAATTGAGCAAGCAGTAAAGGAAACAAAAGAAAAATTTGGAGTAAGAATTAAAACCCATGATGAAGAAATAACAACTTTTTGGTTTGCCAACAACATTGCAATTCTATCAGAGACAGCAAAAGACCTGGAGGAGCAGTTCAATTGAATGGACAGTGTCTTGGAATTAGGACTGAAGATGAATATCAACAAAAGCTTAACGAGGATAATGGAATGTGATCGAATTAAATCATGTGATTCTGAGGAAATTAGATTAGGAAACGATACACTTAAAATAGCAGATGAGTTTCGCTATTCTTCCCTGAAAGTATTTGTTGCCCTGTGTGCAAGTGGAACATGGGCAATAAAAAGTGTATACCAGAGGGGAATAGATGGTATCGAAATGTGGTGCCACAGAAGAATGCTGAAGATTAGATGGGTAGATCATATAACTAATGAGGAGGTACTGAATAGAATTGGGAAGAAGAGGAATTTGTTGCACAACTTGAGTAGAAGGAGGGATAGGTTGGTAGGATATATTCTGGGGTGTCAAGGGACACAATTTAGTACTGGCGTGCAGCGTGGATGACAAAAATCGTACAGGGAGACCAAGAGTGAGCACACTAAGCAGTTTCTGAAGGATGTAGTTTGCAGTAGGTTTTTGGAGATGAAGAAGCTTGCATAGGATAGGGTAGAATTGAGTGCAGCATCAAACCAGTCTCTGGACTGAGGACCACAACAACAACAACAAAAATATATTATGTAAATTAAAATTCTATTGTGGGCACATTCAAAATTTCATCATAAATAATTTGTCTATAAAACTATTCAGGTCATAGAAAAATGAAATATGATTCATTTATTAAGGAATAACTTTAATTAATCTAATGGAAAATTGTCTTTATGAATGGAAGTTAGGAAGTGTAAGAAATGTCAAGTGGAGATGTCGATAGATAATTTTTACTCACATAAATAAACAACAGGAGAGCATACTCCTGTTTTCAAAGAATGTTACAAAAACCATTATGGAAATAAATTTGCTTGTAAACAAATCGTTTGTGTGCGTGGAAAATATATTTCATCCAACTATTACAAGAAGCACTTAAAAAAGCGTTTCCAAAGGTGAACACTCTAAACTACTGTTATCTATGATAAATTATACATGTGATAATTCAACCAAGAAATGTATAAAATGTACAAATTTAAAAATTTTGATTGTTTTTACTCGAATCCTACATCTAAAAGCAAACTATCTAGTAGATGTAATACTTGTCTTTGGAATTATAATATACAACGAAATTAAGTTAATAGTATTTCGAGTGAATAGCAACAAACAGACTGTAAAAAATAGGCTGCCAAGAAATCAGAGATTTTAGTTGTTTTTATTTTAAACATTTATCTAGGGACAAACTCTCAAGTAAATGTAAGATTAGCCAACTAGATGATAAGCTAAGAAGAAGTATGGTGTGCAAATGTTGAAAAGAAATAACTAAAAGTCATCTGAAAAGACATTTACTGTCAAACAATAATGAAAAATTAACTGCAATCGAAATTTAATGTTTGCAAATCTAATGCTTTTTATCTCTGTCAGTAACAACTATAAAAAGGAATCATTAATAAGAAAGTTAACAGTCGCTCAACTTTGTAATTATTTCAGGAGACGTAATTTAAGAGTATATAGCAGATTTAGAAAGCATGATTTAAGTAATTTAATCGTTTCAAACAGTTTACTTCCTCCTTCAGGAGGTCTCGATATTTTGAAAGTAAGGTAACTCAAAGCTAGAGGTAAGAAACTTGGTAACAGACGATTCAGTAAATTCCATATCTAATGTAATTGGGTTACATGAGATTAATTTCATCAAAAAATTATTTCAAAAGAATTGGTCAATACCACTACATGTACCTAATATAAATTATTCTTACAGATTTGATGATGATGTTATTAAAAAACTCGACCACTTAGGGAAGAAAATAAAGACCAGAGCAAAGTTACCAATTTAGTAGCAAAGTATCTGAGAAATAGGCCATACCATTGAAAAAGGATTTATTCAAGATTAAAGAAATAAGATCTAAATGTAATGAAAAATTTCAAGCATGCTCTCTTCACTATAAAATTATTTTTATTGATATTAATGTTGATAAACTGGATACTGTTAGAGAGGAAACGGATTATATAACAAAACCCCTCAATTCTATGTCTGAAGTACCAAAACAAATAATTAATTTTAGATAAGGAGATAAGTTGAACATATGAAAAAATTCATAAAATGTTAGATAATACATGAGAATCTGTTCAAGTTTTGTACAATATAATCAGAGATGTATTAATATCTGATGACACTATTAACATAGCAAATACGTTATTTAATATTCAAATGATAGCAACTCCTAGAGATAGTAGACATAGAAAAATAATTGAATTAACTGAAGAGAAAATGACTAAGAGATGTATCACAAGAAATAAATATGATGATCTCCATTGACCTAGTGCAATAAGAGTAGCTTTAATATATCATACAAACGATATTTTAGGTAGAGAACTAACTACAGTCAAAATTAACAAAATTAGAGAAGGAGATAAGACAAATTACAAAAACAATTAACCTAAATATGGTGCAACCAACTAGAAGAATACAAGGGAGAAGGATTTACTATAGATAAACATTAAAATGTTGAAAAACTGTTAGGTATCCAAATAAATGTTGTACGTGCTGAGACTTCTAATTCAGTTATCTGTCATGTTCTGTAGAAAGTAGTAAAGATATATCTGTATGAAAATCGTGACCATTTTGATGTCATTAGCAGCATAGCGTGCTTCTTAGGACAAGTGCATTTCTGTGACAGATTTAAAAAATCATGTAAACAAAAATGCAAAATAGAAACAAAAATCTGTATACCATGTAATACCTCAGAAAACAAAACTGTGGAAGACAAGACACACTGACAAACTGCAATAGATCCAGTTATAAAAAAATATGAAAAAAATCACCAAGTAGTTAGTGATACTGACTATAAATGTCAAGGATCTAGACAGATTTGTTTGAGATCTAAGGAACATAAATGTGACTTTGAACTTTGCAGAAATTTTAATCAAGTAGTGAAAATAGGAAATCATAAATGTTACATGCAATACATGCACACAAAAGAGTGGTATTTGTGAAAGAAAATTTGGTGAGAATTTTAAAGTCCAAGGTTGTCCTAATTCTAATGAAGGTGGCTATTATATTAATGGAGAATTCGAAGAGTTTTATGCTTACCAGTTCTGGGAATGTAAGGAAATAGTTGCTGGTAAACAGTTTGAGTGTTGTCAAGATGGATTACCGTTACAGAAACATACATGTGATTTGATTATGAAGCTCAACAAGAAACAGGTAGACATATTCAGAATCTCATGATGGTTAACAATTGTAAAGAAGATACTGTTAACAATTTAAGACAAATGAAGAATTCTGTAATTGGAAGATATCTGAAGAAAGCAGGTATTGCCATTTATAGCTCACTGCAGTAAAGGGTATGATTTACAATTCATTTTGAAGTACTTTGTTGAGAATACAATGAAACCACATACTACATGTACAGGAACTAAATAAATATTATTGCAGATCAAACAGTTAGGTCTAAAAAACATAGATAGCAGTCATTTTGTATAAGATTCTCTTAGTGGTTTTCCAAAACAGTTAAATTTGAAGGAACTGAAAAATTGATGTTTTTCACATTTATTCAATACACAGCGAAACGAAAATTATACAGAACCAATTTCACATACTCAATATTATTGTGTTGGAACTATGAAACCAAAAGGTAGAGAAGTACTTCTCAAGTTTCATAGCTGAAAAGTTAAAGAAAATTCTGTATTCAATATGAAGATCTTTATCTAAAAACTGTAACAAGTAGTTTGGAAATACGAAATGCTGAATAGAACTTAGTGGAAACATGTGAATGTGCTTGGCTTAACTCATTGGATTATAATAATCTTAAGAAATTCGAACAGTTACCTGAAATTGTTGAACCATTCAATCGAAGTGTCGCTTTTTATGATAACCAAAGAAATGCAATAAAATTAAGAGCTGAAGCAGATGGTGTTAGCCCAAAAAAGAGATTTGATTATGTGTGTAGTATTAGTCCAACTGTACAACATAATGATTATTATCCAAAATGACATGAAACAAAAAAGTATTGACCAAGATATTCAGCTTCACGTTTTTATGGCGTAAAGACTGTTCCATAACATTTTTAGAACAATATCTTCGACGGTTCCATAAAATGTCGGGTGTGGAGCCACATAAATTCAGCTTCTTCTAATATTTCGGCTGAATACTGTCCAGCCATCTTCAGAGTGAGCTGAGGTGACTAACAGTCCAGCACTTGCTCTGTCCTTTCATAGCCAAGGACTGAACCAAGAAGTGGTGGAGTGTTAGTGACCTCAGCTCACTCTGAAGATGGCTGGATGGCATTCAGCCGACATATTTGTAGAAGTAGCTGAATTTTTGCGGCTGCCTACCTAAAATTTTATGGAACCTACCAAGAAGGTCTTCTAAAAATTGGTATACATTTATGAAATGTAAAGTATCGGCTCCTAGAGAATTGTTTAATCCGGTTTTGGCTGTAAAAGTAAATGAGAAACTTTTTTTTTCCTTTGTGAGTCAAATGCAGAAGACAAAATATATAAATATAACAACAATGATGAAGAAAGAAATTTTATTGGAACTTAGGTCACTGATGAAGTAAAGTTGGCTGTAGAAATCGGTTATGAAATTTTAGATTTCTATAGAGTATGGGATTTTAGAAATAAAAGTACTGTCTAAAAATTATATGAAAGATTTTATGGAAATAAAATTAGAAACAAATCCGTGATTTTCTGCCTGTCTCGCAATGTAGCAGTTTTTATTGTAGTAGAATTTTTGAGATTATAAAGTATTCTACGTCCTCCAGTACACATGATATCTCACACACGCAAAGCTTCACTGAGAGTACTAGTTTTTGTAATCCACACATATCATAAAGATAAAAAGAGTCGGGAAACACGGATAGAAGCGAAACACGGATAGTAAAATAATACCAACGACGTAAGTAAAGTAACAGAAAATTTGAAAAAAAACGATAAAATTTAAGATTTGGAAATACATCATGTAGAATACAGTGAATTTAATGAACTATCAGAGAATCATGAATTCAGATGGATCTGGTAAAATTAATAATTAAACACGAAAAGAGGTGCACGGAAGGACTAAAGAGAGAGTCAGAGGGAATAGGGGAATTGCAAAGTAATGTGACACCTAATTTTACACTTCAAAAATTACCAAATAATCGTAACTCCACTCTTCAGAACAGGTTACAGCTAAGAGCCAGATTGAGACATGAACCACACACTTGTTTTGACAAATCTCATAGTAAAGCTAATCGGTGACGATCCAGCTCCACTTATAAATATTAACCCAAATCGCACACATGGTGCAGCACTGGACACGACTTTCAAACCCTCAGCATTCTAGCCCGTAATTAGCTGAAACATGTCAGGTAAGATTCCTTTTGTGGACCTAGTTACATTTCGATGTGGTCACTGTTTTAAATACTGATGCTTGCAGCTGTCAAGGCTTCTTATACTTGATAGAGGCCACGCCCATGGATGGTATGATGAAGTTATTTGTTTCAGAAAACGTGGACGAATGATGACATACTATCCGCTATTGACAGCGGCGTTCTGGAAATCACGACGAAACCGAGACATGTGTGTCCACCGAAAATTATCATCTCTGACCTCTACACTGATGAAATCATAAACTCGACAGAAATTACCAACGCTGCATGTAACTCACTGTACACTGGAATTGTTGTATCTAACTGAAATCACATTATTTATAGTATCTGTTGAAAAATGTGAACCATACATTCCACTTTCATAACCGCCACTACTCTTAGCGTTATTAATTTCACAATACGAGGCGATGGAGAAATAGAAGTGCCTTACACCGTCTACGATGCACATATACTACCAGCGGTATCCATGTATCCTCAACTGAGATCTGAACAAGGAATTTCCTGTTCTGTTTATCGAAGCTCAATGTTATCGGTATGAATAGATAATCCATTGCTTTGCTGATCGTACTGGTCTGAGCTGTTTACTACTGCTGTAGCAAACGGTGCAGTCACCGTCTGGAGGCTTCTCCTGTCATTTTCCTGCAAAAGATAATGCCGAAATAGCAGGCTGAGAAATAAAACCGCTTCAGCTGTAAAATTCTTTTATTGTTGGTCACTACCAGGTTTACAGCCCTTTTTCATTGAAAGCAATCATTCCAAATACCATCAATATGTCAAGCTGTAGACAGTGGGAGGGGCGTTCAGTAAATAATGCAATGCTTCTTTTTCTGAATGCTGGTTGGTTTTATTCAAAATTACAATACACCTTAGTAATTCCCATTCTTTTCGCTTAAAACCTCCATCTTTCAACCTAATCTCCTTTTAACGAGACCGCCTTACGTCGCCTTACTGGGAAGGCTTGTGTCTGCGCATGGTACCACTCTACTGGCCGACGTCGGAGCTAACGTCGCCTTACTGGGAAGGCTTGTGTCTGCGCATGGTACCACTCTACTGGTCGACGTTGGAGCTAACGTCGCCTTGCTGGGAAGGCTTGTGTCTGCGCATGGTACCACTCTACTGGTCGACGTCGGAGCTAACGTCGCCTTACTGGGAAGGCTTGTGTCTGCGCATGGTACCACTCTACTGGTCGACGTCGGAGCTAACGTCGCCTTACTGGGAAGGCTTGTGTCTGCGCATGGTACCACTCTACTGGTCGACGTCGGAGCTAACGTCGCCTTACTGGGAAGGCTTGTGTCTGCGCATGGTACCACTCTACTGGTCGACGTCAGAGCTAATGTCGCCTTACTGGGAAGGCTTGTGTCTGCGCATGGTACCACTCTACTGGTCGACGTCAGAGCTAACGTCGCCTTACTGGGAAGGCTTGTGCCTGTGCATGGTACCACTCTACTGGTCGACGTCGGAGCTAACGTCGCCTTACTGGGAAGGCTTGTGCCTGTGCATGGTACCACTCTACTGGTCGACGTCGGAGCTAACGTCGCCTTACTGGGAAGGCTTGTGTCTGCGCATGGTACCACTCTACTGGACGACGTCGGAGCTAACGTCGCCTTACTGGGAAGGCATGTGTCTGCGCGTGGTACCACTCTACTGGTGGACGTCAGAGCTAACGTCGCCTTACTGGGAAGGCTTGTGTCTGCGCATGGTACCACTCTGTTGGTCGACGTCAGAGCTAACGTCGCCTTACAGGGAAGGCTTGTGTCTGCGCATGGTACCACTCCACTGGTCGACGTCAGAGCTAACGTCCTGCTGTATCAGCAAGATCCCCATCATCCACGTACTGTTTTCAGAAAATCCCGTCTTTCATTGGGCCAAACAAATGGAAGTCTGAAGGTGTGGGATTTGGCCTGTGAGTTGGATGAGGAACAACAGTCCAATGAAGCTTTGTGAATCCTCCTGGATGCACAGACTTGTGTTACGCCTTGCGTTGTCATGGAGAAGAAGTTCGTTTGCAGTTTTGCTTAGCGAGCATACTAAAGCTGTTTCCACAATTTGCTGAGGGGAAAACAATACATCTGAGAGTTGATCGTTTCAACCAAGGGATGAAATCAAGCAGAATATTCCCTTCAGAGACCCAGAAGAACGTCGCCATGAGTTTATCGGCTGAGGAGGTGAGGAGGTGTGCTGCCACTCCATGCACTGCCGTTTTGTTTCCGGTTCGAAGTGGTGACCTATGTTTCATCGCCTGCGACGATGTCCGACGAAAATTATCACTATCAGCCACACAATAAGCAGAAAGTTCTGAGCAGATGACCCTTCGTTGCTCTTTATGGTTTTCTGATAGACAGCGAGTATCCCACCGGGTACACGTCTTTAAGTACCCCAAATGGTGGACGATTGTGTCAGCAGAACGAACAGAGACTTCCATTTAAGCAGCGAGCTGTTTTATTGTGATGTGTCGATCATCTCGAATGAGAGTGTCCACACGTTCCAACATTACAGATGTCACAGCTGTGTGCGGCCAGCCTGTACGCGGGAGAGAGGACGATTTTCGCCACCGTGTTGTGATGACTGCGAACGCCTCGACCAATGACTCATGGAGCTTTCGTTTACTGCCAAGTCTATGTAGACATTCTGCAAGTACCTATGATTATCTGCGCTGCTTTTGTTTTCCATCAAAAGACACTCAATGACACAGTTCTTTGCTTCAACGCACCTCTGTTACAGACGTATTGTGCCGCCATCTGTCGGAAGTCCAAGAAATTATAGGTGCTGTAACGGGAATACTCCACTATGTCTCACAACAAATTACGCATTTTTTAAAACCGAAATTGTCAGAGAAAAGAATGTGTTGCATTACTTATTGAATGGCACTCGTACATCGCCTGCCTAAGGGATAAACTTGAACCCCAACATAAGTTGTATCCGTCATGCTACTCATAAGGCAATCTCCCTATCTCCGCCCCTCTGCCCCGTCTCCTTCGCTCTCTCTCTCTCTCTCTCTCTCTTTTCTCTCCGTCCCTCCTTCCCTCTCTGTTTATATCCCTTTTTTGTCCCTTTAGCCCGAGAGTCTGCTGGCTAATATTGTGAAACAGATTTCTGGAAACATCCCCCCATGCAGAGGCTAAGCCATGTCTCCGCAATATCCTTTCTTCCAGGAGTGCTAGTTCTGCAAGGTTCGCAGGAGAGCTTCTATGAAGTTTGGAGGGTGGGAGACGAGGTAGTGGCGGAAGTAAGATGTGAGGACGGGGCGAGAGTCGTGCTTGGGTAGCTCAGTGCAAAAGGCAAAGGTCCCGAGTTCGAGTCTCGGTCCGGCACACATTTTTAATCTGCCAGGAAGCTTCAATGTTGTGAAAGGTTCACCCCGGATTGCTGCTGGCACAGAAATAGTTACAGGAGAATGAATCGGTCTGCGGAGCTCAGTACTTCTTACGTGGACGAGTCACTGGGTGTCACCTGAGTAAGAAATCCGTAGGGCCATTTCAAAATTTTTGCTGAAGTCAGTTGCTGGTGATGTGATACCGAAGTGGAAATGCGGTGGAGCAATCACAGCTAATCAAAGACCAGGCAGCCCTCAAGTACTGACATATAGAGTCCGGCGATTATTGCGGAGGGAAGTAATAACTCTTGATATCTGAAGTGCTGACAGCAGTCCAGTTAACACAATGACTGTGGGTGTAAGCTTCGTGGACAGTGAAATTCCTGAAATGGACAGACCTACCAGGAGTCTTGGCCTGAACCCAATGTAACGCATTTGGATTGGGTAAAAAGCCCATTTCGCTGCAAACCCCAGTGCCCAGCATCACTAACTTCTCTGGTTTCAGCTCTTGAGGATGAACGGGCTGCCATTCCTCCACAGGTACACAGAGACAGTTTTGAGACCGTCTCCCGCAGAATTCAAGGCGCCGTAATATCGAAAGCTGGTCAATTTAGAGATATTGTGTACTAATAGGCGCCGAGTTACTTTTCACCGAACAGTGCATATACTGTGCTAATTACCAGTTTGGTTCTCCCCTTATTATCTGGAATGGTCGTTCGCTGCGCACATGAATCCAAGAATCACTTACCGTGTTCCCTCTCCGTTATCCTCTTCCTCTTCTTCTCCTCCTCCTTCTTCTTCTTCACTTCTTGGTTTAGACATTCTTGCCCGCTCCGGCTTCACAGCTGTCAGGGTGTTTCCTAGTTCGCCCTCGTTCTCCTCGTCTCCTGCGGATGAAATTAAGTGTCGCCTCGGAAAGTCATTTTCCGTTCTTTGTAAGTGGTCGGTCCAATTCTACTTCTAAAAGTTCTTCCGTTGCATCATTGTGGCTTATACAGCAAACACTATGTTTTCGTCTTAGTTCTGTTTCTAAGATGGTTCAAATGGCTCTGATCACTATGGGACTCGACTGCTGTGGCCATAAGTCCCCTAGAACTTAGAACTACTTAAACCTAACTAACCTAAGGACAGCACACAAGACCCAGCCATCACGAGGTAGAGAAAATCCCTGACCCCGCCGGGAATCGAACGAGATGCGGGCAGTTCTGTTTCTCCTTTCATATCAAAACTGTTGTCATATTTATGAATTTCTTAGGTTTCCTTGACAAACGAGCGCTGTAGCTCTGCTCCGCGACGAAAAAGCTGCCTGTGGCGAATTTTATTTCGTGGTCTGTCTCACGCAGCAGGTGCTCCGTCACAGCCGATTTCTGCGCCAGGCACACCGACATCTAAAATGGCAAAATACTTCTTCTCTCTGCTGCAGCCGTATGTGAGGAACTCCGACAAATACGTAAAAGCGTCGGAACATTTCAGAGAGAAGTTGAAGAAACTAATACTTGGACTATACTTACGTTCTGGTCAGCTCTGATGTTGTTTGGTTTTCCTAAGTGCCATCAAGTGAATTTTTCGAGCACATCGGTTCCATTTTCCCTCAGTATAGCACCAACCCGTTACATGAATGTGTTACTACTAGCTACGTTATGCAAAACAGCTATTTCTACCGACAGGAAGGCTTCAACTTGGCTAGTTCACTTTTTCCGATGGTGTCCTGTAAACACCTTGTAAACAGGATGTGGCGCAGCTACGTCGACAACACCTTCCCTGTGTGCATCCATCGTGAGGAACAGCCCTGTGGAAACGATCAACAGCTACCCATTCTAGATTAGCTGGTTACGTGGAATGGTGAGAAGCTGAACCACAGTGTGCATCGAAAACTGACACACATTGACCGATACTTGCAAAAATCTTTCAAATCATCAACCACATCATAAAACAGGAATGGTTAGTACGATCGTACAGCGCGCAAGACAAACATACGAGTGGAGCATCTTGTACAAGAAATGCAACACCTGCAATGCGTTGTGAGGAACAATGGGCACTGCAATAATTACATGAAAAGTGTCACGAAACCTAACATCTGGCGCAGCGGCTCGTCGTAATGAAAGAAATGTCTGGTTCAGCCTTTCTGCCACATAGCTCCAAGATGACAGAGAGACTCGCCCAGATATCGCACAAACATGCCCAACAGACAATTTAAAAACCAACCAAGAAAATCAAAGATTGTCTCAGATTGTCAGAGGACAAATGGATCCCCTAGCAATGTCTAGAATATATTCCTCATATTGTCTGCAAGTGTAAATATTTGTATTGGAATGACCGGAGAATCCATCAACAATAGGCTCATTGAACATAAGGTTGCGACTGGTGGAGAAATCAGCTATAGTGGAGAACAAGATGTATGGGACCAACCGCACGAACTACTGAATTTCATCGACACGCAGGTTTTCACTGTGAAGAAGATTGACCATACCCGCCTGTTCAGAGAAGCCATAGAGATTCACCAACATGACACTAGTTTTAACAAGAAACAAGAAATCCTCGAGTTAAAGGGATCCTGTATTCCTGCCGTGCAGCGAAAGGCCATTACATGTAATCAGGGGAGAACCACATCGGTAATGACGTCGAATAAGCTTTCAGACGCTACTCAGCAGATACATTATCGGACTGCGGGATCGACTCCAAACCGCTACAAGGATTGGAGGGTGAACCTTTGACAATACACTCTCGAAGCATCTGAAAAATCGTTAAAAGAACATTGGCTGCAGATCCCCAAACAAAATTCAACAAGCAGTACAGGAAGTGGGCATTAAATCCTGAACAGTTCTGAACTAGCGATGGGACGGGAAACCAGGTTCACATTCAAGAGGAGTATGACCTCCGGCCTGTTATCTAGATTTAGATTTTTTAAACATTTCAGGTGACAGCTAGCGTAGTGACAAATATTTTCTTACCGTATCCTCTCCCAAACCGACCACGTCGTTCAGATAAAAGACGGCCGTTCATTAGTGGATACACGGATCTACCTATGTCACCGACATACGGACTACCATGTCTATGGAAACTGCAGCAAATTGTACAGTAGAGGATGGAGCTTATGAAACGGGATTGTCTGTGGCACTCTGTTCCAGACGTTGTTTGTATAAATCTGCTTCAGGGTTCCTAATTTAGTAACGTATGACTCAATGTCAAATTGGATAGGTGGCAGACTGTAATTCCAACTGTCTGAACATCGATCCTCGGTAAGTTCTAAGGTTTCATCCGCCACATATAGCTTCTTACAACTCTGGCAAAGATTTGTAGACTGTATCTGAAACAATTCCGAATTGCACCGTTGCTCAGATCCACGTTCAAATTTAGGCTACCCTATATCTACTAAGGTAAGAGAGATCAAGGTCGACGAAGACGCACCACTTACAACAGAGCGCTGCCAAAGAAAGCAATGTAGTGTTTTGTCCAGTCCTCGGCTTAAGCACAGCGTTGCCTAATGTTAGCAACATGGGATCTACAAAAAATATCTGTAGTTTCTGCACTGTATCGTGATACGTCTACTTTTCTAGGAGGATATCGCATGTCATTACTCGTAGGTTCGTTTGCCCAGATGCTGCGATATTTCAATATCGTATTTTGTGGTTCTAACGCGCATGTGGCACTTCACATTGCTCTACTTCGTGCATGTTCTATGACTTCTCTTATGTTAATGATACAAGGATCTTACACGAGCAGTATCCCAATACAGTATTACAACACAGGCAAAGGTTAGGTTTTTGAGCACATTGTGTCGAAGAGAAGTAGCGATTTCCCATTACCCTACCAAATACAATGGTGTGCGTGTAACCTTACCACTTAATGTTCTCACGCCCTTCTTATGCTCAACTCTAATCACACCGAATTAATATAAAGCTTAAATTACAGTAAAGTAAGAGTTATGTGTAAATACATACTTGCGCCTGATTGATATTTTGTTGCAAGATGAAGTATGACAGTGTCAGAATGAAAGCTACAGAGATCCACTATTTAAATTTGTGGAATCTGCATGACTCTTTGACCTCAAGAATTTTTTTATGGTTTATGTGACTACAAAGTTCTATCAGTTACGGTAATGAAACATGCGGTTAAAGACACGGCAAACACATTTCAACGAAGAACCGTTTACGGAGTGTCTTGCAAGAAATGGAGGTTTACCGGAACAAGAAACACAATTTTAATAAAATTCACAAATATGCGTAGTTTTCACTATATGAAACTTAAAGCAAATTCTTCCAATCGAAGAATGATTCAAATTACAAATTCTGTCAAGATGTTACATTGCATGTAATCTGTGATATGTTGGGGATTTAAGGTGGAATTATAGTAATATGAACAGCGTCAAAGTTATCATACTTTATAATGGCAAACATTCAATTAATTCTACGTCTGTGGATGACAGGTGGAAGTGTGGCCGGCAGATAACCAGGTCGCCTACAGTGTTGACGCGTTTGGCTTCCGTCTGGCGATTACCAGCCTCTCTAATGGAGCTTCCAAACACATGCAGAGCCAGTACTTCCACCCCAAGCCTGGCTACCTCTTCACTAAGGCGGGCGGTCCTGATTACTATCTAGCGTTTGGTTTATGTGCCATATCGGCCGACAGCAGCTGCGATGGAAAGCTTTACCGGCAACCTCCGGCCACAAACATCCAAGGCGGCCTCGACAAGGCCGTCCTCCCAGACGCGAGTGATGGCGACGTTTTGGATACCACTACACAGGTGACGTAGTATGCAATCGATATCGTTAAATGCTTAACATAATATGGAGAAACATTTTTGATGCCTCCAGTAAACTGTCGGCGGCGGAGCCCTAGGTGTAGTTCACAGACGTAAAGGTTATCAGTGAAAAACACAGTACCACCCAATACCTTCAATAAATCGCGACTTTTATATGATAAATCAAATATGAACAAGAACAAAACTTTTATTTCTCCAAAAATATAGTTGTATACTCATAAACACATATAATATACATAGAATAATTACAGAATAATTATATTTTAGTTTCACCACTGTATCCTTACTTTGATTTAATGGCTGCCTCAAAAACAGGGGGCCATGTGGTCAATACGTTTTTATGGGTATTGCGAAACTCTGTGATTCCACACGTCCTTAACTATATTCCAGAAATGTTCCTTGCATGTTAGGTGAACTTCTTTCTGGGTACGTCTGTCCACTTCATCACAGACCATTTCAACAGGATTACAATCAGGACTTAAGAACGCCGATCGATGTTTTGAGTCCTTATCGTGTTTCAGTGTGGACACTTTCCCTGTCGAGCGCAATCGACATGGTATCGTGTGATACGGAATTATGCCGTGATAATACTTCTGGTCTAGACACACTTCAGTTTTAACAATGTGGCCAATTCTATCTCCTGCAAAACATCCCCAAACTGTAATAGAACCCCCATCGTGTTTAGCTGTGGGGGAAGAGCACTATTGGACCGCCCTCTCCCCAGATCGACGAACGGATATTATCATGGTACCAAAATTCTGTTATTTCGATTAATCTGTGAATAATACTTTCTTTAACTCTTCATGTGCAGACTCCTTATATTTTCTAGCCTATTCGAGTCTCATCTTTTTAGTTAAGGGCTTCGGAAGGGGTTTTCTCGCTGCCACACGTCCTTTCAACACGGAATCAATTACCTCCTTTTTACCGCACCAAAGATACATTTTTCTTGTTCGTTTGCATCAGTTTTGCGCAAATTTGTGCTGCTGCTTTGAACCTATTTCTCATAATACTAATTCCGATGAATTTGTCACAATTTTTAGTTGCTTTACGATATCATCCTGATCGTGGTAGATCCCTATCCAACCTGTTTTCTTGTGGCGATGAAGGTTGTATTGCACTCCACTATATAAGCGCGTCATTGTTTAGCAGTCTGGGACATAGATAAACTTGCTACAATTGCAGCACGTTTGTCTATGGATATCTCCACTCTTGGAGCCATAATAATGATGTGCACACTGTCGAATTCCATTAAGGAAGTTAAGTTCATTAATCATGTGATGTGTATCGTACCACTGCTAGAAGTACACTGCGGACATCACAAGACTACAGGGAACAACAGGACGGTGTTGAATGGTATTTTTAACTGTGGGAAATCGCAGCCAAGTTTCCACATTTTGAACAAAATGATTCGCATTGGCTGTACAAGACTTTTATTCAGAATCACTACCAGTTCTGCTATCCCTTTCATTTTAACTATAGACTGCCACTTTTAGAGCGCTATGCTTTCGTAACCTGGCGTGAATGATGGGGAGTGGCTCTAAGACAGTCAGCTTTTCACTTTGACTTGTTAAAAGGAAGTTCTATCAGCTGAAAATACCTCTTGAATTGACGCGAAAGCGGTCGCGACTTTCATTAGAAGTATTTTACAACCAGCGCGGATCATTTCATTCGAAATATGGAATGTAAATCCATACATGACACAATTTAACAGACATACCAGGTAAGATAACTATTTCGTATGTGAACAAAACTCTTCTGGATAATATTGCATGTGGATGAAAAGAAACACAGAAACCTGACATGTTTAGTTATGTTGTATTGTGCCTTTACTTACTCAACCGTAGTCATGGTAATGTATGGTATGTACAAGGAAACAGATATCAGTAATTAGGCTCATTCAAATTAATGAGCGGTAGTATATTTCGCTTCTCAACTCATTGTTTCCCTGTAGTTGAAGTCAGCAAACAGGTCCGACCTATAACGTAGTCTCAACTCTTTCTGTATATTAACTTTATCACCATCTGGTGATGATCCTATACAACCAACACATCGTCACGAGAATGGTAACCCGATTGATTAAACCAGCTGAAAACAAATCACAATATCCTGCAATGTCAGTTGGTATTGAGTCCGCCTCGATAGCTGAGTGGGCAGTCGGCCTTAAGCTGTTGGAAGTGCGGTGCGTCCCGGCCGCTCCGTGTCGCGTTTCCGGATATGTTGTTTACCGCTCCGCCAAGCTAGTGTTGAGTTTTGTAGTTTCGTTCCTGACATCCGCTAGCTCTTTCGTATAGGAAACCCAAGGTAAAGCTGCAGTTTGATGCTACGTATTCCAGACTCAAGGCCCACAAAGTAGACAGACTTTTTACTTGACGTGATACATGTTGACCCGAAAGAGCTGCTAGGTATCCGCTTATCTGTTGTCTCCTGCGTTGTATATCTTAAGTTCATTGACGATGAGATCTGTAACAAACTTCTCAGACGCTCGATGGAAGGTTATAGATTCTGCCACTCTGAGAGAAACGTGGGTGTGGTAAAGCTTGAACGCTCTGGACTGGGAGTACAAAGTGTGCGCGTGTTTGAACTACCATTTGAAGTTCCAGCGGATTTGGTCAGCCTTGCTCTTTGACCCTGTGGCATAGTCCTCAGCCACACGGCCGAAAAATGGAAAAACTTCGAAATTTACCCTGTCCTTAACGGAGTGCGACAAGTCCGTATTGACTTGCACCGCCATACGCGGTCGTATCGCACTATCGCCGGTTGCCGGGCTATAATTATTTACGACGGTCACAGCTGCTCCGGATGTGGACAGTTAGGACACTTGCCCACCTAATTCCAGCAACGCCATCTCATGCAGACGCCCTCATCCGATCAGATTCGAACTTCGATAGCGACCTCTGTGCCGATTATGATTGTTGCGGCGGCGAGACGGGAGACGCCAGCTGTCCATGACGACCCTTCTATATTGATGCAAGCCCTGGAGGCCCCTGAAATAGTTCCTGAGGAGCCCCCAGCGTCTTTCGGCGCCGATGTTGCCCTCTCGTTAAGCCCAGGCCGACTGCTACAACGACAAGCTGAGGGTGTGGAGGAAGTTGAAGAACAGCATGACCGGACACAGAAGTGCGACAACGTAAACAGAAATTGCCGAAGCGCTATATGAAACGGCGCATAACGACCGAGGCAGTGGACCAGCCCGAGGAGGAGACGATGGATGATGAAATGTGTCAGCCGATAAACCGATCCGACACGGCCGAAACTAAGCACCACACGGGTACATGACTTCTCTCGCCACCGGTGAGTCTGCGCACTGCGGGGATGTGGGAGATGCCCGTAGCCCCGCCGTTGGGGTTGCACCCACGACCACGTCTGCCTCTCGATATCGAGTGGTATTGACCTCCCTGGGAGACTGGGCGCAGGAGATTGAGGTGCAGGATCGTTTCAGGACCCTAACGATGCACCGATGTCATTGGCAGCGTCTACGTTGACGGCGACAGACGCCTAGGCCGGCATAACCCACACGCGTCGCTGACTGTCTCTTCACCCTAAAGACGCTCCACACCGCAACTACTGCCGACATGTGATACCAAGGACAGCCCCAGCGTCTTGATGGAACAGGCATACCACATTACGAGCTGCGGATATGGATGTTGGTTTCCTTCAGGAATTCTGATCGGGACTCTGTATCGATACCTACGAATATGACTCCTACGCTACGCTTGTATCTTATTTAACGTCGGCCGGGGGGTCGCACTCACTGTTGGTACAGTTCGTCTGGTGAGCCTGTATGCTCCTTCCGGCACCGACAAAAGTAGATAACCCCGCACCTTTCTTTCCGAAGACATAGCACTGCTCTTCCAGGGCAATGCCGACAACTTGGTAGTAGGCGGAGATTTCAATTGTGTGCTTAGACCATCCGACCAAATGCCGCACTATACAACCTGCCCAGCGCTTCAGGCACTTGTAAAGGACTTAGCTTTGTCGGACACAGGGGTCGCACAACACGACGACCGAAAGGCGTATACCTACTTTACTAGTCATTCCGCGAGCCATTTGGATCGAGTTTACGTCACAAGCGGCCTGCGTTGAGGAGTTGTTTACGCTGTGATATGGCCGGCAGCGTTTACGAACCACCTAGTATATGTGTACTCTCATCCTCCCCCGCCAACGCGTCCGACCAAGTAGAGGTCTGTGGGGCCTCAATGTGGCCCTCCCTGATGAGGTCAATTGCTCACGCCGAGTCCACATGGAGCAAATGCAACCGGAAATTACCCACCTACGGTTCAATAGTTCAGTGGTGTTTATGCCGTGTCAGATCCGCCTCGTGCCGAACAGTAGCCAGCTATGGACGAGACAGAGCGCGCTGGTATACCCCGACCATTGATTTCTACTACACTGCGCTCCGCGAACCGGATTTGGAACCGCCGTCGCTGGAACGACAATCGGCTGAACACCAAGTCAAAGCACAATTGCTACGTATTTCCGCCGAAAGTCTCGCGGGTGTGTGGGTGCGGGCGAAGGCATATGATGTTAGTAGTGAACGATCTTCCCTCCACCATATCATTCAAGACAGGAGAAGATGCAAGCGGGAGCTAATTACGGAAGTCGAGATGGCGGACGGGCGACGAGCTGAAACGCAAATGGACATTGTCTGAGCGTTCACACAGTCATGTACACTTCTCTACGTGCGAGAGTCCAACATGAATGTAGCAGTCATGGAAGTCCTATCCGACCGACCCGTCTTTCGGAAACCACAAGATGATGCTACGCTCTTTTCGGAGGTGACTTTGGAAGAACCACGAGAGGCTATGTTGGGCGGTGCTCACAACAAATCGCCAGGCACTGACGAACTCCCTCTAAAGTCTTACAAAAGGTTATATGATCTTATGGGTCCGGTGTGGGTCAGGAAGTACAAAGAACTGCTGAACCCCGATTATCAAGTACCCTGATGCAAACACGCCGTCTTCACGGCGCTCTTGTTGCGCTGGATTTTGACCACGCTTTCGATCGTGTCGAACATGGTTTTCTGCGTGCAGTTAAGGAACACTTCGGTATCACGCGCGTGACTGGTGACGAAATACGAACGGCGCTTCCTGGCTCCAACAGTACGGGGCGGTGGAAGGCAGTGTGACTAACCTCCGGAAATCACTCTACATGGAGGTGGGACGAGGCATGCCTGCAGAACTGGATTTACCCCTGACAAAGGTCCCGATGCTCAAATGTTTAGGGAAACAGCTCCATCGACAATTACAACGTACTGCGACCATTACGTATCGTAAGGTCTTACGATGACTCCGCAAAGAGGCTAGCCTCAACAGATTTAGATCTTCGGACATTTTACAACACGCCCAGTACGTAAATGTATACATGGCTTCTCAGCGTGACCATTATTCCCATGTTTTACCGATGACAGACACGATGGCTCCTAGGATACATGCAGTGTTTGAACACGTGGAGAACGCTGGTGCTGTTTCCAAGATCCGTTTTGTCTTTCTTACTTTACCCTTCCACGGAGGACGTGTTTGACTCACTGAAGTGAAGCACAGAGAGTTGGCGCTGTACCTTCGCTTAATGCTCCGACGCTAGCTTTCACCAATAGACAATCTTCCTGGCATCCTGATAGCACAGGTGGCTCCACACACGCTGTGCTCACCGATACCTGTTGGACGTTTATCGCCCTCACTATCACATATTAGGAATTTTTTCGTGGAGCACAGCCATATGTAGGAAGTTATTCCGGAGACACGAAATCCGACAGAAAAGATTTTTTATAGTGTTCTCCAACGCTGGAATCCGGCTAACGACATTGTACGACGCCACCCCACGGTCGACTGGACGCGGATTTGGCGAGCCATCGACTCGCTCTTTCTGTCCACTTTAGTTCTGTCGACGTGGTAAGTGCTCACTAACGAGGAATTTCCGATTATACGAAGGCTAAATGCCATTCACCTAAGTGACGACCGCACGTGCCCCCATTGCGTGACGGTAGATACGGACGAACACAGACTGAACTGTGCCGCCGCACGCGAGAGCTAGAAACTGATCGGCCAGATACTGGCTTTTCTCCTATGCCGCCTCTATCTTTCGATTGTGCCCATGGACCTCTTTCATCCCGACATCGTCTATTTCCCGATGACCCGGATGAATGCAGTCGATTGGGTACAAGGAAAAGCGATACACTATATGTATCGCGAGGGCGAAGAGTAACTCCTCGATTTGTGGCAATACATCTACATCTACACCTACATTTACACTCCTCAAGCCACCCAACGGTGTGTGGCGGAGGGCACTTAACGTGCCACTGTCATTACCTCCCTCTCCTGTTTCAGTCGCGTATGGTTCGCGGGAAGAACGACTACCGGGAAGCATCCGTGCGCGCTCGCATCTCTCTAATTTTACATTCGTGATCTCCTCGGGAGGTATAAGTAGGGGGAAGCAATATATTCGATACCTCATCCACAAATGCACTCTCTCGAAACCTACACCGCGATGCAGAACGCCTCTCTTGCAGAGTCTGCCACTTGAGTTTGCTGAACATCTCCGTAACACTATCACGCTTACCAAATAACCCTGTGACCAAACGTGCCGCTCTTCTTTGGATCTTCTCTGTCTCCTCCGTCAACTCGACCTGGTACGGATCCCACACTGATGAGCAATACTCAAGTATAGGTCGAACGAGTCTTTTGTAAGCCACCTCCTTTGTTGATGGACTGCATTTTCTAAGGACTCTCCCAATGAATCTCAACCTGGTACCCGCCTTACCAACACTAAACTTTATATGATCATGCCACTTCAAATCGTTCCGCACGCATACTCCCAGATATTTTACCGAAGTAACTACTACCAGTGTTTGTTCCGCTATCATATAATCATACAATAAAGGATCCTCCTTTATATGTATTCGCAATACATTACGGTTGTCTATGTTAAGGGTCAGTTGCCACTCCCTGCACCAAGTGCCTATCCGCTGCAGATCTTCCTCCATTTCGCAGCAATTTTTTATGCTGCAACGTCTCTGTATACTACAGCATCGTCCGCGAAAAACTTCCGACACTATCTACTAGGTCATTTATACAGGGTCTTACAAAAAGGTACGGCCAAACTTTCAGGAAACATTCCTCACATACAAAGAAAGAAAATATGTTATGTGGACATGTGTCCGGAAACGATTACTTTCCATGTTAGAGCTCATTTTATTACTTCTCTTCAAATCTCATTGATCATGCGATAGAAACACACAGCAACAGAACGTACCAGCGTGACTTCAAACACTTTGTTACAGGAAATGTTCAAAATGTCCTCCGTTAGCGATGATACATGCATCCACCCTCCGTCGCAATGGAATCCCTGATGCGCTGATGCAGCCCTGGAGAATGGCGTATTGTATCACAGCCGTCCACAATACGAGCACGAAAAGTCTCTACATTTGGTACCGGGGTTGCGTAGATAAGAGCTTTCAAATGCCCCCATAAATGAAAGTCAAGAGGGTTGAGGTCAGGAGAGCGTGGAGGCCATGGAATTGGTCCGTCTCTACCAATCCATCGGTCACCGAATCTGTTGTTGAGAAGCGTACGAACACTTCGACTGAAATGTGCAGGAGCTCCATCGTGCAGGAACCACATGTTGTATCGTACTTGTAAAGGCACATGTTCTAGCAGCACAGGTAGAGTATCCCGTATGAAATCATGGCGGTGAATCGAGGAAGTACAGTACATACTGACGAAACTAAATGAGCTCTAACATGGAAATTAAGCGTTTCCGGACACATGTCCACATAACATCTTTTCTTAATTTGTGTGTGAGGAATGTTTCCTGAAAGTTTGGCCGTACCTTTTTGTAACACCCTGTATATATTGTGAAAAGCAATGGTCCCATAACACTCCCCTGGGGCACGCCAGAGGTTACTTTAACGTCTGTAGACGTCTCTCCATTGAGAACAACATGCTGTGTTCTGTTTGCTAAAAACTCTTCGATCCAGCCACACAGCTGGTCTTATATTCCGTAGGCTCTTACTTTGTTTATTAGGCGACAGTGCGGAACTGTATCGAACGTCTTCCGGAAGTCAAGGAAAATGGCATATATCTGGGAGCCCGTATCTATTATTTTCTAGGTCTCACACGATCGCTGTTTCCGGAATCCATGTTGATTCCTACAGAGTAGATTCTAGGTTTCCAGAAACTACATAATACGCGAGCAAAAAACATGTTCTAAATTAAAGAACAGATCGACGTCAGTGATATAGGTCTATAGTTTTGCGCATCTGCTCGACGACCCTTCTTGAAGACTGGGACTACCTGTGCTCTTTTCTAATCATTTGGAACCTTCCGTTCCTCTAGAGACTTGCGGTACACGGCTGGTAGAAGGGGGGCAAGTTCTGTGGCGTACTCTGTGTAGAATCGAATTGGTATCCCGTCAGGTCCAGTGTACTTTCCTCTGTTGAGTGATTTCAGTTGCTTTTCTATTCCTTGGACACTTATTTCGATGTCAGGCATATTTTCGTTTTGTGCGAGGATTTAGAGAAGGAACTGCAGTGTGGTCTTCCTCTCTGAAACAACTTTGGAAAAAGGTGTTTAGTATTTCAGCTTTACGCCTATCATCCTCTATTTCAATGTCATCATCATCCCAGAGTGTCTGGATATGCTGTTTCGAGCAACTTACTGATTTAACGTAAGACCAGAACTTCCTAGGATTTTCTGTCAAGTCGGTACATAGAATTTTACTTTCGAATTCACTGAACGCTTCACGCATAGCTCTCGTTACGCTAACTTTGACATCGTTTAGCTTCCTTTTGTCTGAGAGGTTTTGGGTGAGCTTAAACTTGTAGTGCGCGACTGCTACGGTCGCAGGTTCGAATCCTACCTCGGGCATGGGTGTGTTTGATGTCCTTAGGTTAGTTAGGTTTAAGTAGTTCTAAGTTCTAGGGGACTGATGACCTCAGAAGTTAAGTCCCATAGTGCTCAGAGCCATTTGAACCATTTTAAAGTTGTAGTGAAGCTCTCTTTGCTTTCGCAGTAGTTCCCTAACTACACGATCGATGAGTTCCTGGTCTTATCGAACAGATCGCAATACCAGAGATTTTTTGCTAATTATTCCGGGTCCTCATTCATGGACCCACCACCCAGCTGGCGTGTGCCGGGGTTGAGAAGAAGTTGACTTGCAGGCTTCTTGTTTCTGTGATTCCCCTACGGGAACACAAACAGTCTCTGACAGTGTGTAGCGGCTCCGGATGCTCCGACGGTTGACTGGTAATGTCCATTGCAATGACGACCGCCTCTTACTGGCCGCCCGCTTCGACAAGGTGATCCCAGAGGAGGACATGGCCCTTATTAGCTCACACTGACGTCATAATTTTTGGCGTATGACTCCCTTGTTTTTGTTGTTTACTATATAGCAGAAAAAAATGTGATCGTGAGCTTCGGTGGTGGGAGGGGGGAGACGTCGCGGCCAGGCCTTGGACCTCGACCACTGTCCACCTTGCCTCCTCCGGCCTGCCGCTGACTGTGCTCCTCAAAGAAGAAGAAGAAGAAAAAAAGAAACCTTGATAGGCTGCTTAGGTTCGATTCCTAGGCGATCCATTTGTTTTTAATTTGCTGTTCCGTAGAGGTAGAAGAAACGCAATAATCATTTTTCAGGAGATCCTTGTTCCAGTCCCGGCAGGGGCACACATTTTCAACTGTCCCCGTTGATATTTATCAGTGCCTGTAGGCAGCTAATGTTCTGCATTCCACTGTAATTCGATTCCTTGAGAGTTGCAAGATCACCAAGGGTATCCGTTCTTTCGGATATGTCCGAAAGAACGGATACCATCTTTATATAGGTAAGGCTTACCAAAAAGAACGAAAAGTGGACAGTGTAGTTTGCCTGCCACTTACAAATCTCACACTGGTCACATTGGCATTTGTGTTGACTTCAAGTCTACAGTCAATCCACAGACTGTAGTTACCACTTATCTCTTACCTCGCCCTGAGTAAGTCATCGACCGGCTTGGTACGGGACGTTACTTTTCTAAGGGAGATTTGTGTGATGCCTACTTGCAAATTCCATTGGATGAAGAATCACAAGAAGTGTTTTATGTAAATACGCTCATACGACTGTTGAAGTATTTGCGTGTGCCCTTCGACAGTGGTTCCGCACCCGCCATTTTTCAACGTTACTTTGAACGGCTGACTGTGAAAGTGCCATTTTGTTCAAACCTCCTTGACGATGTTCTCGTCTCAGATAGTACACCAGAGGAACACATTGCCGATCTGCGTACTCTTTTTAGAGTATTGTCAGAAGAAGGACTGGAATGTCGTCTCGAGACGTATGACTTTTTTCAAACTGAACTACAGTACTTAGGTCACATGTTAAAAAGTCAAGGCGTGCACCCACTTCAGTCTCATTTACTTGCATTCCGTGACTTGCCTGTTCCTCGGAATATGTCTGAACTGCAGTCACTACTAGGCAAGAGAACATATTACATTCGGCTCATACCGAATGCCGCTCAGATGGTGGCTGCGTTGCATCGCTTGCGTTGCAAAAATGTACATTTTCTGTGGACTGAAGAGTGTCAAGATGCATTTCAGAAACTCCAAAATACTTTGATTGTGCATTTTGACCCTGCCAAGCCAGTAGGTATGCAAGTTGACGCTTCTTCCTACGGAATCGGCGCTGAGCTTTCCCACAGAATTGGTGCAAAAGACAGACCGATTGCTTTTGCTCCAAAGTTGCTCACTCAAACTCAGTGCAATTATTCTGAAATAGAAAAGGAAGCTCTCGCTGTTGTGTATTGAGTGACAAACTTCCATCACTATCTGTATGGTCGCAAGTTCTTTTTAGTGACAGATCACAAGCCTTTTGCTGTCCCTGTTTCTTCCGTCAATGCACGTTCCTACACGCACTGCTGAAAAATTGCAGCGACTGACATTGTTGCTTTCGCAGTATCAGTATGAAATTGTGTACAGACCTACGGCAGAGCATGGCAATGCAAATGCCCTATCTCGCCTTCGTATTTGTCCAGACTCTGCTTTTGATGCATCTGCCGCATCTCGTCTCCAAATCGATGCGCAGAACTCTGCATTGCTCGAATCTTCTCCCTTGGACTACGGAAAAATTGCGTAGGCCACGAAAGCAGACCCAGATATCAAGATTTTCTTACATTAAATTCGCACGTCTTGGTCTTGCTTACTGAATAGCATTCAGAACTCAGTTGTGCGCCGATATTTTGAACGTCGGCATAACATTTTAGTTCAGCAGGATGTGATTCTAGTTCAGAATAATAGAGGACAATCGCGTGTGCTTATTCCCAAAGTGATGCAAAAGGTTCTGTTGAGATTGCTTCTCCGAGGACATTGGGGGATTGTTCGCACTAAACAGTCTGCGCGGCGGCAATGTACTTGGCAGGGCATGGACGCCGGCATTGAACAGATGATGCAACAGTATCGCGCAAGCGCAGAAAACCAATCCGCTCCGCCACAGACGTTCTCAGCTGGGCTTAAGACACAATCTCCATGGCAACGACAGCACATAGACTTTGCAGGACCATTTTGGAATACTCGTTGGCTCATAGTGGTAGACTCTGCTAGCAACTTACCATTTGCAGTGCCTATAACTTCTACCAGATCTCGTAGCACCATTCAAGAGTTGTCCTCCGTATTTTGCACAGAAGGTTTACCGTAAGTACTTGCGTCGGACAACGGACCGCAGCTCACTTCACGTGATTTTGAAAAGTTTTGTGAACAAAATGGCATTCGTCATCTAACAAGATCTCCGTTTCATCCCCAGTCCAATGGAGAAGCAAAACGCTTCGTACAGACTTTCATACAACAGATGGCCAAGCTTCGCACCACTCACTGACGGGAACAGGCACTGCATCTCTTTCTCGCCTCCTATCGCTCCCACTAACGAGACGGTCCATCACCCGCGGAACTTCTGCATGGCCGCCTCCATCGGTCGCTGCTACCCTTGTTACACCCACTGCAGCATCCGGCGCCGCCAATGGCCAGCAAGCATCGCTTTGCGCAGCGCGATCTTCTTCTTTTTGGGATTTGTGGTGAACGTGGGCGCTGGGAAAGAGGTGTGATCCTAGACCGTACTGGTTCTTTCATGTATTTCGTTGCAGGTCCCAATGGCTTGTAGCGCCGCCACCAGAACCATATTCCTCCGTGTCATTTGCGCCATGATCTCTCCATTGTAGTCCATACTATTCCTTTAACTTTAAGCCACAGTTCGCCTACACTTTCATAATTACTTTGGAAGGAATAGCGGCTGTCTCTTACGAAGGCGAGAAGTCAGTTTTTATGTGCCTGTATATACATTTACGTTTATTTTTGGTGGGTTTTGGTGTTACGGTATTGTCTCGCTAATACCTGTATCTGCGGCGACCTTGTGGTCATAATACTCCTATTCATCATAATGCGCCGTCTTTGCTCGGGGTAATATGTAGCTAAATCTGTAGCTGTACCTGGTGAACGATTCCAGCAGTAAAGGATGTGTAAGTGGCCGATTTTTCTGTGAGTATTGCAACAACTGATAGAGAACTTCGTCAATTGTCTGTTCGTCGCATATTTTCCTATACCCTAATACCATAAAATGTTTGTTATGGACTGCACAACAGTTTGCCTGTCTCAGGTGGCACTAGCAGGAGAACCGCAGGAACCTAGCTGTCCACTGGGGATGGACCCCACACGGCAGCTGCTGTTCTTTCCAATCGAAGACGAGAAGGCCATATACTGTTGCAACACTAGCAAGTCGCACCATGGCAAAAACTTCCGGATGATCCCTCAAGACGAAGAACCCATGTAATATGTCAGGAGCTTGAAGACAGAGCCAGCGACGCAGCGGCTGTTTATACAGACTAACAGATTCGCTTCGTACCTGTCCAATACCATTAATTACTCTGCCTACAACTACTTTATTTTATGCCTTAACCTAAGTAAAATTACATGTTACATTTCAGTTCATCCTGCCATCTCACCAGCATCCTGTATCTTGAAATTAGCTCAGTACGAAACATTACACACGTTTGCGCGCTGAAGCCGAGGGTGTCACTAATGCTTCGTTTTGTAATACATCTGCTATATGCTTATAGCTATGTAAGTGATACGATTTAATTCCGTATGTACACTCAATTTTATCAGCCACAGGCGACGATGCTGTATTTCAAAGCGTATATGGAGTCTATTGGTTTTTTGCTGATTCGTTCTTTTATTTAATTTTCAATTGCTTTTAATATTTACAGCCTAGAACGAATCAAATGCATCAATCAGAACTAGGATGATGTGTGGAGCAGTCTTCTACCAATAACTGATTTAAGGTTGCAGAAGGAAGCTACACGCGTATACTTTGAGGAGTTCTGTCTTTTGTGACATGAAGTGTCAGAGGACAGTCATCAAACGATATGTAAACATGAGAGCAAATCCGTGGTTGACGTCAAGACGTGTTGCGTGAGTTTGTTGGTAAGCGTGATCAGTGCACAGTGATGCGTCTCTGAAAATTAGCTTGGCCGTTGTTGCAAACACTGTTAGCCATATGGGTCTAGCAGACAGAAAGCTGTTGTAGGGAGCGATTGTAGGGAGCGACAGTTAGCACTTGAAACCGCATTCTGACCACATCACAGAATTAGCGCGATTGTGCGCGTGGCAGCATCAGATCCCACAGAAACCTCATCGGTGCAGTAATGCGTGCGGCCCTCTTTACGCAGACGCACAGATGCTGAGAGTTTCGCTGGTGGCGTGTATGCCATTGCGTCTGTCTGCAGCGTTCGGAAGCCTAAAACGTATCATTGTGTAATGAGCCCGCCGGCCGGAGTGGCCGAGCGGTTCTAGGCGCTATAGCCTGGAATCGCGCGACCGCTACGGTCGCAGGTTCGAATCCTCCTCGAGCATGGATGTGTGTGATGTCCTTAGGTTGGTTAAGTTTAAGTAGCTATAAGTTCTAGGGGACTGATGACCTCAGAAGTTAAGTCCCATAGTGCTCAACGCCATTTAAACCATTTGTAATGAGCCTACGGACGCCTCATTGGCATGTTACATGGCGAGTGCCGCTTTAGGCTGGCCTACCTTGATAATCGTATAAATTTAGACGCTAGTGTGATTACTGCATCGTGGCAGTAGTTGTTTCTGAGTGACGTAGCAGGTATTATGGTTGGCGTGCCACTGGATCCTGCAAGCAACAGGATAATGCGTGTTAAGCCTAATATGAACACTAACATTACTGCAGTTAAGCAGCGTTTGGACACGAGTATTTCTCCGTGCAACTCCATGTTTCAGCAGAGTAACGCACAGTCAAACGTGCCGAAGACTGTGCAATACGCCTTCGAATTTCAGCGTGTGCCTTTTCTTTTTTTCTTGGTTTGCAATTTTTCGTAATACAAGTGCCACTTAACATGTCTTGGGTACTGCTGGTCGACCAAGAATTTCGCTATGGTCCTCTGACAATCATCACTCGCTGTTCACTCTTCGTGGCGTAGGAAACTCGTCAGCAACACATTCTGGCTTTCTGGCTCTCTGTTGTTCCTCTATCAATGCTTTGAAAGTGTTCTACACAAGGTGTGGACTTAAAGCCACGCGGTAACCTTAACGACAGGTATTGTACATAGATGTGTACCCATTGCCATTCGTATACCTGTAACAAGCACTTAACGCACGAGGCGAGGCCACAGCGTCTGTCCAGACCAGCCCCCACCGCAAAGGAAAAGACAATTATAAAAATTAGCCTATTAATCGCGATCACAGATTCGGACGCCCAATACAATTCCAGGTAAATTGATACGAAGCTCACATGGGGCGGATAATTAATTAACATTTTGTTAATCTTAATTATTCAGTCAATACCACTAAACTAATCCTCCCAGATCTGTAGACACTATCAAGGTATATAGTCTACATAGAGGACCATCGGTTGGTGGCATCTGGATAATGTTGGCATTCCCCGTTTATTCAAGGCAGAAAACGTTCAAAATCATGAAATTTAGATTCGTTTCCTGGCCGTTATTTCGAAACGTCGTTGAAGCAACGCGGTGGCGCAGACATAAAAAGGCCCCGCGTTCTCAGAATCCGCGCCACTTCGAGCCATCCTATTTAAAGGCAAGAACTCGGCCGTGCCGGTGGACCGGAGCAACGGGAACGGTTACGTCTTGGACTTCTGTTAAGTTGGCTAGAAAGTCCTTTTCGTATACCGCGGAGGTGCACAGCAGTTGGTCGACTTAGTCCTGAAACAGTCCGGAAAGCAGCTCTCCAGCCGATTCCGTTGCTGTTACTAATTGTGTCGACATTGCGAAATTCATCGTACCGCAGTTGCCAACATCTTGTGGCAAGTGCTACCTTCCATTACGTTGGCAGGAGCCCTGTCTTAACCATCCGCTACTTGCTCGTGATGTTTAGAATTAGGAAGCACGCTACGACTACGATGGTTGTTATTCTGCTGTCGTTACGTTTGGACCGCAAGATACCGGCACTGCAAACAGACTCGTAGTTCTGTCGTCCGACCCCTGTTGCTGTGTCCACATTCTCGGTCAAGATTAACTCCTTTTCTATGGTGATTCATATTAATTCGTTCTATGCTTCCTCTGGGGACTGTTCTTTATGCAGAAGACATCGTTTGTGCGACCCTTTTTTTTTTCCTTTTTACCTGTCGCACAGCAAGTCCATCGGTCGTCTAGCGTCTTATTTACTGTGATTGAAACGTTAGGAAAGTTGCTACAGAGCAACCTCTCATTTATGCGTTCTTTTCTGAATAGATTCAATGCCAGACTACAATGAGTTTCATTGGTCTGTAGCTTAGCTGCTGCCTCTTTCATAAATTGTTTACTAAGCGACGAAGCACCTGCTATAAGAAACGAAGTCCGACACGTAGGGCAGAAAATCAGTAAGTGAGCTGCTAGGAAACAATTACATTTGATACATCTCCGAAGTAATTCCCCGTTTCCACTATGGGATTAATTACAACTCTTGAGAGAAGAAATGACATAGACCCCAGAACATAGCTACAGCGATTTAGCCAACCAACTCACACTGCACACCTATTTATAATTTGTCATATACAGGGCGTTACAGAAAGGTACGGCCAAACTTTCAGGAAACATTCCTCACACACAAATAAAGAAAAGATGTTATGTGGACATGTGTCCGGAATCGCTTAGTTTCCATGTTAGAGCTCATTTTGGTTTCGTCAGTATGTACTGTACTTCCTCGATTCACCGCCAGTTGGCCCAATTGAAGGAACGTAATGTTGATTTCGGTGCTTGTGTTAACATGCGACTCATTGCTCTAGAGTACTTGCATCAAGCGCATCAGTACGTAGCATCAACAGGTTAGTGTTCATCACGAACGTGGTTTTGCAGTCAGTGCAATGTTTACAAATGCGGAGTTGGCAGGTGCGCATTTGATGTATGGATTAGCACGGGGCAATAGCCGTGGCGCGGTATGTTTGTATCGAGACAGATTTCCAGAACGAAGGTGTCCCGACAGGAAGACATTCGAAGCAATTGATCGGCGTCTTAGGGAGCACGGAGCATTCCAGCCTATGACTCGCGACTTGGGACGACCTAGAACGACTGGGACACCTGCAATGGACGAGGCAATTCTTCGTGCAGTTGACGATAACCCTAATGTCAGCGTCAGAGAAGTTGCTGCTGTACAAGGTAACGTTGACCACGTCACTGTATGGAGAGTGCTACGGGAGAACCAGTTGTTTCCGTACCATGTACAGCGTGTGCAGGCAGTATCAGCAGCTGATTGGCCTTCACGGGTACACTTCTGCGAATGGTTCATCCAACAATGTGTCAATCCTCATTTCAGTGCAAATGTTCTCTTTACGGAAGAGGCTTCATTCCAACGTGATCAAATTGTTAATTTTTACAATCAACATGAGTGGGCTGACGATAATCCGCACGCAATTGTGCAATCACGTCATCAACACAGATTTTCTGTGAACGTTTGGGCAGGCATTGTTGTTGATGCCTTGATTTGGCCCCATGTTCTTCCACCTACGCTCAATGGAGCACGTTATCATGATTTCATACGGGATACTCCATCTGCTAGGAAATGTGCCTTTACAAGTACGACACAATATGTGGTTCATGCACGATGCTAGAACATGTACCTTTACAAATACTACACAACATGTGGTTCATGCACGATGGAGCTCCTGCACATTTCAGTCGAAGTGTTCGTACGCTTCTCAACAACAGATTCGGTGACCGATGGATTGGTAGAGGCGGACCAGTTCCATGGCCTCCACGCTCTCCTGACCTCAACCCTCTTGACTTTCATTTATGGGGGCATTTGAAAGCTCTTGTCTACGAAACCCTGGTGCCAAATGTAGAGACTCTTCGTGCTCGTATTGTGGAAGGCTGTGATACAATACGCCATTCTACACGGCTGCATCAACGCATCAGGGATTCCATGCGACGGAGGAACGATGCATGTATCCTCGCTAACGGAGGACATTTTGAACATTTCCTGTAACAAAGTGTTTGAAATCACGCTGGTACGTTCTGTTGCTGTGTGTTTCTATTCCATGGTTAATGTGATTTGAAGAGAAGTATAAAATGAGCTCTAACATGGAAAGTAAGCGTTTCCGGACACATGTCCACATAACATATTTTCTTTATTTGTGTGTGAGGAATGTTTCCTGAAAGTTTGGCCGTACCTTTTTGTAACACCCTGTATGTAGTTCGTGTCAGGCACTAGCAAGCTTCTTAGTGTTGCAATTTTTGTAAATGATGCAAACGAATACCCCGGTACAGATTTATAAATTATTCATTTTTGTGTGTGTGTTTAATAATAACGTTGCAAAAATCGTACGCAACGATATACTTTGAAACTAAACGGCCCAGTTGTAACTACAATCCGTGGAAAGGAGAGAGTAACAGCTATTTCCGTCGTCTGTATTTTCATATTTGTTACTCGGCTCCAGGACAGAACGTCAAGTTAGTATGAAGTTCTTCTTCCGTGCCCGCCCCCACCCCCCACCACCCTGCCAACGGCGTCTTGGGGTTACGGTATGGAGAGGCATGTCGTATCCTTTCCTGTTCCGCTCTCAGATAGAGCGAGGGAGAAACGGATGTTTGTGTGCCTCCGTATGAGCCCTGATTCTCGTATCTTATTTTCATGGTCCTTACGCGGAATGTATATTGCCTGGAGTAGGATCGTTCTGCAGTCAGTTGCAGATACCGGTTCTCTAAGTTTTCTCAGTAGTCATACAATGTAGGCTTCCACGGCCGGTGTTGTCTTCAGTTGAAACTTCCGGGCTGAGAGGCCTTGGTCGATGTATAAAATTTCTACCTGACGTTTCGTCTCCATCTGAGGCAAACATCCTCTGAAGTCATCCGGCTACTGCCACTGAAGCTCCAGGTACTCTCGTATTTATAGAGCGCACCACCAAACGTCACGTGATGGCGACGGTATGCATTTCTTTGGAAGGTGTCATCATTCTCGATTGAGAGTAATCGATTGTCATTCTGCTGGCGCAACGTCGACATCCATATTTTGTCCAACTTTAAAATTTCCTCTTTTCTATTAAAAGTGTTATGGTGTTTGTGAATTTCTATTGCTTCTCTGCACATGAGCGCATGATAATGGGATGTTCGTGCTAGAACGCTTGTCCCATAAAATTTAATTTCGTGATTCCCATCTCGAAAAACACGCTCAGCTACGGCATATTTTTCGATGTGTCCTAAACGACACTTCCTTTTATGTTCGGCTAAGCGGGTGTTTACACTTCGTTTCGTTGTTCCAACATATACTTGTCCACAACTGCATGGAATTTTGTAAACCCGAGGTGTTGCTAGGGGATGTCGGGCGTCTTTTGCAGTTCTTAAATATTCCTTAATCTTCTTGATGGGTCTGAAGATTGTTTTGATCCCATACTTGGCCAGAACTTCCCCGATACGGTCCGTGACCTTATTAATGAACGGTAGGAAAAATTTTCCAGTAGGTGACTGTTGTTGCTCTGGACTTCTGGCTTCATATCTTCTTTGATGGAGGGCTCGATCAATTTCCTTGCTGGTATATCCGTTTCTCATAAAGGCTGACCGTAGGTGATCCAGTTCATCTTGTAAGTGAGCCGGCTTGCAGATTTTATTGGCTCTGTCCACCAAGGTTTTCCTGACACCTCTCTTTTTCCTAGGATGATGGTTAGATTCCTTGTGGAGGTATCGATCAGTGTGAGTGTTCTTTCTATATACTTTGTGGCCCAGCGTCCCATCCATCCGTTTAATTACCGACACATCCAGGAAACTGAGTTGACCGTTGCCCTCTTCCTCCATCGTAAACTGTTTTTTCGGGTTAATGCCGTTCAGGTGCACCAACAAGACATCCAACTCTTCTTCACCATGAGTCCACACTACAAATGTGTCATCAACATAGCGGTACCATTTAGCAGGCTTTTTACTGGCAGTCTGCACCGCTCGCTGTTCGAAGATCTCCGTAAATAAAATGGCAACAGGTGGGCTGAGAGGGCTTCTCATCGCCACCCCGTCGATCTGTTCGTAAAACTCTAATCAATTACTCTAAACAGTTTCTTCTTTGTACGTTAACAGTCGCCCAAAAGCTGTATCTCCCATATTTTACAAAAATATCTTTCATCCACATCCTCTAAACCATTATTCTTTGTATCGTCTGATATTCTTTTCACGTCTTGTTATTTACACTACTGGCCATTAAAATTGCTACACTCCAAGAAGAAATGCAGATGATAAACGGGTATTCATTGGACAAATATATTATACTAGATTACATTTTCACGCAATTTGGGTGCATAGATCCTGAGAAATCAGTAGCCAGAACAACCACCTCTGGCCGTAATAACGGCCTTGATACGCGAGGGCATTGAATTAAACAGAGCTTCGATGGCGTGTACAGGTACAGCTGCCCATGCAGCTTCAACACGATACCACAGTTCATCAAGAGTAGTGACTGGCGTAGTAGTGAACCAGTTGCTCGGCCAGACCAGACGTTTTCAATTGGTGAGAGATCTGGAGAATGTGCTGGCCAGGGCAGCAGTTGAACATTATCTGTAATCAGGAAGGCCCGTACAGGACCTGCAACATGCAGTCGTGCATTATCCTGCGGAAATGTAGGGTTTCGCAAGGATCGAATGAAGGGTAGGGCCACGGGTCGTGACACATCTGTAATGTAACGTCCATTGTTCAAAGTGCCGTCAATGCGAACAACAGGTGACCGAGACGTGTAACCAATCGCACCCCATACCATCACGCCAGGTGGTACGACAGTATGGCGATGACGAATACACGCTTCCAATGTGCGTTCACCGCGATGTCGCCGAACACGGATGCGACCATTATGATGTTGTAAACAGAACCCGGATTCATCCGAAAAAATGACGTTTTGCCATTCGTGCACCCAGGTTCGTCGTTGTGTACACCATCGCAGGCGCTCCTGTCTGTGATGCAGCGTCAAGGGTAACCGCAGCCATGGTCTCCGAACTGATAGTCCATGCTGCTGCAAACGTCCCCATCTGTTGACGCAAGGATCGAGACGTGGCTGCACGATCCATTACAGCCATGTGGATAAGATGCCTATCATCTCGACTACTAGTGATACGAGGCCGTTGGGATCCAGCACGGCGTTCCGTATTACCCTCCGGAACCCACCGATTCAATATTCTGCTATCAGTCATTGGATCGACCAACTCGAGCAGCAATGTCACGATACGATAAACCGCAATCACGATAGGCAACAATTCGACCTTTATCAAAGTCGGAAACGTGATGGTATCCATTTCTCCTCCCTTGTGCGAATGCTCTGAAAAGCTAATCATTTGCATATCACAGCGTCTTCTTCCCGTCGGTTAAAGTTTTCTTCTGTAGCATGTCATCTTCCTGGTGTAGCAATTTTAATGGCCAGTAGTGTATATCTCAGATTATCGCAACTTATAACATAATGTCATATGATGGCCAAAGATTGCACTTGGGTCTCCAAACTTACTATCACGGTCCCATTAAAAATCGCCACCAGAATATATGGTGTTCATTTAGCCTGCTCGAATCACACAGTTCATTAAAGAAAGGAGAGAATATTCACGTATCGAGACTTTGTCTTGTGGGCAAGTAAACAACAAAAATTATAAAAATAAATATACATATGAAAATAAAAGTTAGCAGACAATACTGGTCCCTCACAGCGCTAAAATTTTCTAGATTTTAGGTGTGTGCTCATACGTGTGACAAACAAATGTTATTACCAGAAAATCACCGTCCTTCGCACTGAAGTGCCACTGGCTCTCAAAGAGCTCAGCAGCACACACTATCACCTGAGTTACTTGCCCCTCAAAAGCAGCACAAAAGCGGCGTTTATTTTACCATGTTTTCCTGATAAGCCATTGTAGCTTACTCTAAACAATCAGGGCTAACATAAGTTAGCGAAGGCTGTGTGCCCAGTCATGCTGATAACAGTCGACTACGTGTAAATATGTTTTCGAAGAAGTGCTGGCACTTCTAGTCAACAGGTAACATGCTCGCGCTGCTTCAAATGATCTGGAATTTTACCATATTCTCTTTCATTAGCCTCTGCTCCCTCTGCACAAATAACTTCATTCATACAGACTGTAACGTACAGGTCGATAACCAGGTCTTAATTTTACAGTAATTGAATGCGTTTTGTATTTTTATCATCTGTTGTGTTGTGTCGAATCATTGTGTAATCATTTCATAAGTGTGTTCAAAATATTGTCTTGGAAATCCAGCTATCGCAGATCACTCCTGGTGAACTTCTGAAGAAAGTTCGACATTTTTGTAACACTGTAGAGCGAAGGCGAACGGAAGTATTTTGAAATTTGAGATGAAAGAGCTGAAGCATATTTTGAATAGATGGCACCGATTAATTTCGGTGGCGTCAGTACATCTTCATTTAAACATACTATAAGAACTACCGTACTTGTCAGAACATATTTGAAATACATTAAATCAGTCTGTTACTAGACACTACTACTACAAAACTCTCTCATACATATTTGAGTAGATGAGACGGAGAAATATCTATCGTAGTAGATATCATTTCTGTTCTCCCTCATAAGCAAATGAGACATTATTACAGGAAGCCATCTTTATTTTCGACAATTCAGCGACATTCTAGAAACTCACCAGTCACTGACCTAAACCCTCACATGATTGTCGATAGCGTTATAATAGTGCTCTATAAAAATCAGGTGACCTGACGTCTGTGAGCTATTCATTTGGTGATGGGTTAATGTGCTTTTTTATGAATAATTCATTTACTTTTGGGTTACTCCAGGACAACAAATGCATTCAATTGTTTTCAGAGACGATAGCAGCACTACAAAGCACCTCTTTCAATTCAGTGCTAGAATTCACGAAAGGAGAATAACTGGTCGTAACCGCATCTCTTGACTATAAAAAAAGATATAACATGTGGTCTCATTCCATCAGTCCAGATGACCATCCATTATTACTCTAAAATACGCTCATGGTGTTCTTGTGCCTATGAAAATTTCTACCTACACTACACTCAGATAGCTCAAGTATGCAGATGTTTACAAATATTTAAATAGAATAGCCGTGCATTAGAAAGTAGCAAGGGATCACCAGCTGTTCTCTCGATTCGCTTCGAAACATAATTGTTTATGTGGCGATTAGAAGCTGTTAGTTTTTATGAGGAGCATCATTTCAGATTGTAGAATTTTAAATATCCATTGTACATGCAGCACAATTTTAGCAGGATTTCCACGACGTTTGCACTATCTTGCAGATATCTAATTACGCTTCCTGCTTACAAGCTTTACTTTGATCAACCTAGGACCGGCGTTACAAAATATTGCTTTAAGATTTGTTGCTCCAAACATTTTCGTGTTAGGCAGTCCCTATCAGCAACTATTAATTTCCAGTCTCAATTAATTTAGGTGAAAACTCGATTTTAGGAACCATGTATTCCTTCAGTTCTACGAAAGCATTTGGTTTCTACATTTTTAACGCAAAGTCATCGATTAACATGAACAGAGAAGTATAGACTAACAGTACTTTAACAACCTAACACCGCGAAGAGATGTTACTGAACTTGTATTTTGGTGAGAACAGGATACAGGTTCATAGATGATCATAGTGATTTAGGTTTCCTAAGTTACTTCAACAAATTACCCTCAGCTTATTTGTTCATTACAAGTTTATGGTCCATATGTCCGACAATTAAATCTAACCTTCACCCTGTCACTGAACCCGTGGTCTTGAATATCGCCTCATCTGTGCGATGGTATTGATGGGTGCGTGTATTACTGGTTAACATTCGATGGACTAGCTATCGTCTACTCAATAACAAGAGATGGTAGTAGTTATAAGTTGCGGAACCTTTGTGTTACTATTGTTTCTACAAGCAAACACATCTGCAGCTGCGTGAGATACTTACACTATCTCTTGACGTAGAAACTGTTAATGTATGGATGTATAGATTCTGCTCTACCTTTGACGCCAGTGCGTTTAGTGACGTTGTATTCAAAGAAGTATCTGTATTCCTGTCAATAATGTGCATGTGGGATTACTAGTCCACAAGTGCGATGGGACCAATAGGATCCCGCGGCATTCTGTACCCAAATAGTCTGAATGTCAGTAAGCCAGCAGCCACCTATAATTGCTCCATATTAAGGCCAGTGATGTTGACGCTCCAGTGAACTGAGAATTTTGTGATCTCTTGTGTTAAGTGACATGCAGGCTACTAACTATGTTGCCTCATGATGGGCGCAAAAAGTCTAATGAATTGTAACCTTCCCCTTCCTAATAGGCCTACTGGATTTCCATATAACTGACCGTGATCGTATGTGCTTCATGAAATTTTACATTGAATAAGTCTATCGTGGCCGAAGGAAAATAACACCGGTTAGTTGGAGGAAAGTGTACAACAGATCCTTCTGAGGAAAAACTCTGTTAAAAACGTAATCCAAATACTGATGATAATTTTGAAACGTATGGAATAGACTGTATTCGCTCACGCACCACACAGGAAACAAAAGGGTGCCACGTACAATTTACTACAAAAATTACTGATAATACAGAGAAAACCCTGATTAGGTAAAATGGGGATAATTAAACGGTCGTCTGCCCGCTAGGGCAGTGAATCTCTAGAATCTTAAGAAAGGTAACGGCAAATAAATTTAAGCAAATAATCATTGGAGTGGCAACAGAAGGTTGCCACACTTTTCCACAGCACAATAGTTCCCGAGAAAATAAGTGAATCAGAAAGCACTGAGTTTGCAGCTACATGTTCTGAAACACTAAATTTTGAAAGTAAAATTAAATGGAGTTTCTAGTTACGAAAATGTAACTAAAGCTTTGTTTATGTAAAAAAAAAATACCTTCAGTAACCTGAGTGTAAAGTAATCCAAAATATAGAAAAATGCAAGCAATTTACTTTTGACTATTGAAAGATTGAATTAAGTTTACTTTAAGCCAATAAGCAACTGATTTTACTTTTAATATAACAGCAATAAGATACGGAGCGTGGAATGTCAGATCCCTTAATCGGGCAGGTAGGTTAGAAAATTTAAAAAGGGAAATGGATAGGTTGAAGTTAGATATAGTGGGAATTAGTGAAGTTCGGTGGCAGGAGGAACAAGACTTCTGGTCAGGTGACTACAGGGTTATAAACACAAAATCAAATAGGGGTAATGCAGGAGTAGGTTTAATAATGAATAGGAAAATAGGAATCCGGGTAAGCTACTACAAACAGCATAGTGAACGCATTATTGTGGCCAAGATAGATACGAAGCCCACGCCTACTACAGTAGTACAAGTTTATATGCCAACTAGCTCTGCAGATGACGAAGAATTTGAAGAAATGTATGATGAAATAAAAGAAATTATTCAGATTGTGAAGGGAGACGAAAATTTAATAGTCATGGGTGACTGGAATTCGAGTGTAGGAAAAGGGAGAGAAGGAAACGTAGTAGGTGAATATGGATTGGGGGACAGAAATGAAAGAGGAAGCCGCCTGGTCGAATTTTGCACAGAGCACAACATAATCATAACTAACACTTGGTTTAAGAATCATGAAAGAAGGTTGTATACATGGAAGAACCCTGGAGATACTAAAAGGTATCAGATAGATTATATAATGGTAAGACAGAGATTTAGGAACCAGGTTTTAAATTGTAAGACATTTCCAGGGGCAGATGTGGACTCTGACCACAATCTATTGGTTATGACCTGTAGATTAAAACTGAAGAAACTGCAAAAAGGTGGGAATTTAAGGAGATGGGACCTGGATAAACTAAAAGAACCAGAGGTTGTACAGAGATTCAGGGAGAGCATAAGGGAGCAATTGACAGGAATGGGGGAAATAAATACAGTAGAAGAAGAATGGGTAGCTTTGAGGGATGAAGTAGTGAAGGCAGCAGAGGATCAAGTAGGTAAAAAGACGAGGGCTAGTAGAAATCCTTGGGTAACAGAAGAAATATTGAATTTAATTGATGAAAGGAGAAAATATAAAAATGCAGTAAGTGAAACAGGCAAAAAGGAATACAAACGTCTCAAAAATGAGATCGACAGGAAGTGCAAAATGGCTAAGCAGGGATGGCTAGAGGACAAATGTAAGGATGTAGAGGCCTATCTCACTAGGGGTAAGATAGATACTGCTTACAGGAAGATTAAAGAGACCTTTGGAGATAAGAGAACGACTTGTATGAATATCAAGAGCTCAGATGGAAACCCAGTTCTAAGCAAAGAAGGGAAAGCAGAAAGGTGGAAGGAGTATATAGAGGGTCTATACAAGGGCGATGTACTTGAGGACAATATTATGGAAATGGAAGAGGATGTAGATGAAGATGAAATGGGAGATATGATACTGCGTGAAGAGTTTGACAGAGCACTGAAAGACCTGAGTCGAAACAAGGCCCCCGGAGTAGACAATATTCCATTGGAACTACTGACGGCCGTGGGAGAGCCAGTCCTGACAAAACTCTACCATCTGATGAGCAAGATGTATGAAACAGGCGAAATACCCTCAGACTTAAAGAAGAATATAATAATTCCAATCCCAAAGAAAGCAGGTGTTGACAGATGTGAAAATTACCGAACTATCAGTTTAATAAGTCACAGCTGCAAAATACTAACGCGAATTCTTTACAGACGAATGGAAAAACTAGTAGAAGCCGACCTCGGGGAAGATCAGTTTGGATTCCGTAGAAACACTGGAACACGTGAGGCAATACTGACCTTACGACTTATCTTAGAAGAAAGATTAAGGAAAGGCAAACCTACGTTTCTAGCATTTGTAGACTTAGAGAAAGCTTTTGACAATGTTGACTGGAATACTCTCTTTCAAATTCTAAAGGTGGCAGGGGTAAAATACAGGGAGCGAAAGGCTATTTACAATTTGTACAGAAACCAGATGGCAGTTATAAGAGTCGAGGGACATGAAAGGGAAGCAGTGGTTGGGAAGGGAGTAAGACAGGGTTGTAGCCTCTCCCCGATGTTGTTCAATCTGTATATTGAGCAAGCAGTAAAGGAAACAAAAGAAAAATTCGGAGTAGGTATTAAAATTCATGGAGAAGAAATAAAAACTTTGAGGTTCGCCGATGACATTGTAATTCTGTCAGAGACAGCAAAGGACTTGGAAGAGCAGTTGAATGGAATGGACAGTGTCTTGAAAGGAGGATATAAGATGAACATCAACAAAAGCAAAACAAGGATAATGGAATGTAGTCTAATTAAGTCGGGTGATGCTGAGGGAATTAGATTAGGAAATGAGGCACTTAAAGTAGTAAAGGAGTTTTGCTATTTGGGGAGCAAAATAACTGATGATGGTCGAAGTAGAGAGGATATAAAATGTAGGCTGGCAATGGCAAGGAAAGCGTTTCTGAAGAAGAGAAATTTGTTAACATCCAGTATTGATTTAAGTGTCAGGAAGTCATTTCTGAAAGTATTCGTATGGAGTGTAGCCATGTATGGAAGTGAAACATGGACGATAAATAGTTTGGACAAGAAGAGAATAGAAGCTTTCGAAATGTGGTGCTACAGAAGAATGCTGAAGATTAGATGGGTAGATCACATAACTAATGAGGAAGTATTGAATAGGATTGGGGAGAAGAGAAGTTTGTGGCACAACTTGACCAGAAGAAGGGATCGGTTGGTAGGACATGTTCTGAGGCATCAAGGGATCACCAATTTAGTATTGGAGGGCAGCGTGGAGGGTAAAAATCGTAGAGGGAGACCAAGAGATGAATACACTAAGCAGATTCAGAAGGATGTAGGTTGCAGTAGGTACTGGGAGATGAAAAAGCTTGCACAGGATAGAGTAGCATGGAGAGCTGCATCAAACCAGTCTCACGACTGAAGACCACAACAACAACAACAACAAGATACATATCAAGCCAGCAGTCACTGGCTAAGCTAAATACAGAATGAATGAAATGTGTACTCTTAATTTGTGTGGTATATTTAGTTATTAGTTTTTCCAGTGAAATTTTACGTTACTTTAAGTGAATGAAGTTTACACTCAAAATTGCAAATTTGTTGAGCCTCTGTTATGCAACACAAGAATGAACAGTTACTAAAGCAAAAAATTTACATTGAAACTGGTCATTGGCAAACACACAAAACAGGTAGTAATTAGTCAATCAGTTTTCATATTCTTACGGCACTCGGTGATTGCATGGAAAGGAAAGGGTTCCTGCCCGGTAATGACGTCTGAGGACAATGACAATACAGATGCCTTACAAGTTTTAACTATAGCAGGTTATTATTGAAGCACGTCATACTTCGTGAAAGAAATGTCACTGGGTAATGCCTACGTGAGTTTCTAACTTTTCCCTTATCAGTCTCCAGTGTTTTAGATGTTCATAAGAAGGAAATGTAGCCGACGACAACGCTGAGCTGCCTCTGGTGGTGTTGTTCCTGGATGACAGCCCCTAGTCGTCTCCAGAGCCACGGATAATTATGGGACTGGCAGAAGTCAGAATTCCTCCGCCTGTCCACTCCTACCGTGCTCTCTTTACGCGCGGGTTAACGAATTAGGCGCGCTTACACTGAGGCGACGATAGCTGCACCCCGCGTCTGCGCGAGCGCCGAACAAACACTTCCGCACTCTTTGATGACTCAAGTTGCTCTGCCTCCCCTCTGCTTGCAACGCGTTAGAGACTCTCCACATGCAAAGATAAACAATTGCACAGCTACTGCCATTCCTTCGTTACTATCTGTACCATTAAACAAAGATCCCTTGTCTATTACCTAGCAATTTGTAATATTTTCATTATACTTACAATCAGTTATATACAGCCAGAAATAAATACTCTATTACATCGATTGCGTATTATATATACTTTCTGTAATGAACCTTACAGATTCAGAATCAGAATTGCAGTACACGTTATCAACGGATATTAAACGCCGATAAATTTTGAATGGTGCAGAGGGTATTTTATCTGCATTTTCGGTGTTACATGTGCCCTACATTCCCCCAGCTTTTTCCTGAAGGGAAAGAAAGTCAGAAAACGATGGAACGATCGAAGAAATACAAAATGAAATGCAGTTGCGTATATGCAAACCACTTTTGTCTACATAAGTTTTGTTAATCACTCATTAAGCTTCTCATTAATTATCATAATTATACTGTATGTGGGCATGTAACAGAATGACAACACTGTGTCATTATAAATCAGATCATCATAGTGTGCTGTAAAATATTTTATACAACAAGGAACTGTTCTGTATACATCTAGTATTCCGTTCGCTTGTTTTTAAAGTCCTGTGTCATATATTTACGTTCATGACATGCACAACACATGTTAAGTAATGACTAATACAATATGTTGGCTTAAACCATTTTAACCCTTCGTCCGTGATGATGGTCCATGACCGAAATCGATAGAGATCTAGGTTTAAAATAAAAACAGCTGATGGTTCAAATAAGCATTTTATAAATTTCTTTCATATGTCATTGATGGCTATGCTGATTCAGATATAAATGACACATAGGTGCCATTCCTCGATTCTCACTACGGTTTTCGAGAGGCTGTAAGAAAAATGCCGGAAATGGAAATTCCTTACCAACTATTGCAAACTGGGAATCCCTGTTCACCACTACCAGCTCTCTTGGTATTAGAATAATAAGATGCGCTGACTGCACAGTGGGTTAGAACTTGAAAAGCCTACTCTACATTTTGGAGTTGGGAATGAAACGTACACTACCCGGCAGAAATGTGAAGCAGCCTGAAGACTTTTTGGATGCCACTGTAGCTTCATACACATACACGTCGGCTTGTATGTAAATGATTAGACTCGTTCTCCGTAACAAATAGAGGTGCCACCAAAATGCATTAATTTCTTCGTGTTTGGTGTTGTTACTGGCCCCGCTAGGTTATATCAGGGGCGTGAAGAGCAACAGATGTTGAGTGATTACTGTGAAAGATACGGAGGTTGCATGTACTCGTGCGAAACACTGTTATCAGCATCCGACAGATTTTGAAGGGGGTCTCATTGCATGTCTCCATGTAGCTGGCTGGACCAATCGTGCAGTATCTAGGTTCGTGGGGCCGCGTGCGCAGGTTGCTCATTGCGGTAGGCCGTGTAAACTGTGCCCTGCTAAGAACCTTCGAGACTTTCAATATTCTTATAGAGGTGAATCATCTGGCGTTTGAGCCACTTGGTAATGTTTCCAGCAATGTTCTGTGGTCTGACTGACTTCTCAAAATTTTCAGTATTTAACTGAACACAACCGATGATACGAAATGCGCTTCCCGGTTTCGTAGGAATTACGCCATCCATTAAAGTCTTAGATTCGGTACAGCGGGAGGCTTGGGTTCCTTCTTTAATAAATCCGTCAACAACAATAAAAAAGTAGCTTGCCCTGCATCCTACAAGTCCAGACTTTTGTGATAGTTCGAATTCCCTGCGCTCTTGAATTAACTTCAAAATACGTACCATGCGTTATATTTGATAGTTTGCTTACATCATTTTGCATTACTAATTGCGGAAGTGATCATGTAATTTGCATTCAGTATTTTTTTCTTTTGCTCACAGACCTCATAATAAGTACAAGTCCCTCCACGTGTCATATCGAACATTAAAGTGAGGCCCACTTATGCTATTTTTTGAGGTTGTCAGGCAAAAGCTGTCTACTTCCTGTGCTGATATGAGTACACAGCAGACATTCCCAGATAAGATTACTGTCACTCTTATGACCCTACTAATGTTAAGCTTCAGTCAGTCTGCCACGCCAAAGAACTAGCGCATATACACGTAGATGTAAAATTCAGTAGACAAAGGCAGAATAGCTACACGCACACACACATCATTCTAGCAGAAATATTCAGGTAAATATAAAATATATATTAAGGGACTGAAACAGGACCAAAACGCATTTCACCGACAACTAGGGACATACGTCAGTTTTAACTACCGTTGTTAGCAGGAAGAGTGTAAGAAAACTGTGCAACAAATGTACAACTTTTAGCTGAGTTGCATGGATCTTTCAAAAGAATTTATAAAATTGTTTTCTAATTTTGCAAACAGCAAATATGATGATCAAAAAGTAACAACTCTTTGTCAGCGCTCAGACTAAAGACTAAAGGGATGCAAATATCACGCAGTGATATTTTCATCGATATAATGTGCGTGGAACAATTTAGAGGAACCTTTTCATTTACGTGGCCTATTTTATGAAACATTTAAGGACAATAATGTTGACCTCATATCACGAAAAGCTGTAGGACCTCTCATTGGTTCACCGATTCAGAAGTACCTGTAAGTAAGTGATGAGTGTGTCATAACCGATTCTTAAAATTTTGCGAATTTGACAGTCCTTTACGTTACATGAACATATTTTTTGCTTTTAGCCTAAGAGGTTTAGAAAGATAATTTGTGCTTTAGGGTTTGAAAGAGTTGTACGGCTCGGATTTTTCCTCACAGATTACAATATGTGAAGGCTTGCTACCATTTAGGTATGTTTTACTGAATTTTAATTGATTTCAGTGAGTATTTTTCAGTATTACCAGCAGTGAAAGTACTGTAAGTAATCAAATATATGAATGTCATTAACTACAGGCACTTTTCTAATACACTAGGTGTCATATTTCGTGTTACACAAAGCATTCTCCCCGCAAAAATGGGATCAGGACCGCTCTGAACTGAACTGTTCAGTGCCAAAGAATAACAGGTCTTCCAAGTGCTTCAAATCACATGTTTTTGGAAGTACTGCTAAGATTCCATACTAAGCAAAATGTGCTGCCGTTGAAACAATCTATGTGTGCATGAGTCGCGCCTTGAATGGTGGTCTACCTGCAAATTTGCTAATTTCAGGGCCCTATACCGAAAAATTTACAGCTGGATTTTTCTGGCACTGTGGCAGATTATGGATGACACGTTTGGTAACATTTTTTTCCTAGTACAATGAACCAACTAGTTATAACTACAATAATTTTGTTATGATTCGATGCGACAGAAGAAGACATTTGCCATCTGTAGTTCGAACGCCTTGGCAACTGACCCCCGTGGCGACATGTTTTCATGGAATGAAGAACATACCCTTTATATTGTGGGCCTCGAAGAGTTGAGATGTAGTGAAATCTTGGAATTTACATATCCTGTCTATCGCACAATCAGAACAATGTCTGGCTTCATGGCTACACGTACTCAAAACTCTTAACATTGACTAAGACACCACCTCGTCGATCCAGCTGCTATATTCTGTGGTTAAAATGTTCAGGCACATGCTCGTTCCACAGGTGCCATACATAATTCAGATATTGGATGGGAGGTCGTTGTTCTACAGAGACAGTGAATAACTTTCGGGAGGGATTTCGACTAGTTTCTGTTATTTTCGAAAAGTTGTCAGCGATTGTTGCCTCAGAGGCTATCCTGTCAGAGCTTAGATCAGGAAAACATAGCAATTAAGTATTTTGTGCAACAAAGCAAAAGTACACTTTTCTATGTAGACAACTGCAAAGAGATTGCAGATCGGTCCATTCTGAAGTGGGCTTACGAAGTCAGGAGTAAGTTATTAATTGAACTTTTTTTTCAAGTTGTGACGGCTGCTATGTAAAGCATGGTTTTAGAAAGTCTGCAGTAAACCCCTCCCATGTCTCCCTGGACAACACAGCCAGTAAATTATCTTCTATGAATCTTCCTTTCTCGACATCTTCTGAACACATGACAGTTTGTAAGGAAATGCAGCATCGAATTTCTGCAACATTCCTTGTTCGTTTACCACTACTTCTAATAAGAGTCAGGAAACCAGATGCTGTAGCACGTAGTTGAAGCCCAGTCTGTATGTTGGTCGGTTGTATACCGTATCCGTAATTGATGCTTGAAATGATACTTGATACAGCGTAAGTTTACTGCACAAGAAGACAAGCGGGAAACAATAATATGTTTAAGGTAATCTACCTCTTTTTCTCCTAGCTGAAATCTAGGAAACTGTGGGACGAATGAGAATCACCAACTATCTGAGATGAAGCAAGAAGTTGGCACAGGCAGTAAGAGCTGCCGTCTTTGACTGCTTAGCATGTTACAGCTGAACAGGGGCTGAAAAGCACCGAAATCCGGTGTCAAATAACGTACAGAAGCAGAAAGCCGGATGGAAAAATTATGACTACTCGCGGGTTGAGAAGGTGTGTGATGTTATTCCAGTGATTACACAATCGAGTCAAATTTACAAATAACTTGGCAATAAGGGTCCAGTTGCCAGTATGACATTGCACCTGCTCTGCCCAGGATCATTGCATTGGTTCTGCTGGGAAAGGTGTCATAAAGTTAGTCTCCTGAGACAAGCTGGCCCACAAATGTTTGAACCGGTCTTTGAGACCAGGATACAGATGCCAGAGCCGGGTCTACACATGTTCTGGCGGGTACAGACCTGGGGATTTCGCTGGCCACCGGACTACCACAACGTTAGGCAGATAGTTCATAAAGACACGTGCCATGTATGACTGAGTATTGTCCTGTTCAAACACGAGGACGCAGGCTGTCTGTGTCACACCGTTGTGTCAGAATTCCCTGAATCACTATCAGCCCTGACCTGAAGTCCTGCATGACGTCTTCCCCAACCATAACCTCAGGAGTAAAACCGATTTGCCTCTCCAAAACACATGAAGAGTGGGACATCCCACCAGGTAGCCTCAGAGTCGCCTATGACGTCAATTCGGGGGAGTTCCTGTTTTCCCACATTCAGCGTTTCACTACAATACAATTCTGTGTTCCAAGCGTACATTCTCAGAAAATTCTTCCACGAATTAAGGGCTACCTTTGACAATAGTGGATTTGTCGTGGATACAAATGCCCTTTCTGGCAGTGCTAGTATACTTTTGATCTCCTCCTTGCTCCGACCGTTATTGGTTATTTTGTTGCCTAGGTAGGAGAATTCCTTAAATTCATAAACTTCATCACCATCAATCCTAATGTTAAGTTTTTCACTGTTCTTCATTATTTTCGTCTTTGATTTACTATCACTCGATATTTTGTAATTATTAAATTGTTCATTCCATTTAGGAGACCATGTAGTTCTTCTGCACTTTCCCTCAGGACAGCAATGCCATCAGCAAATCAATCATTGATATTCTTTCACCTTTAATTTAAATTCCACTGCTGAACCTTCATTTTATTTCCGTCATTGCTTCTTCGAGCACTTCGTTCTTGACTCTTGTACATATTGTATGGTACCAGTCTCTCACTGTAACTTACCCCTGTTTTTTGTTTTAGAATTTCGAACATCTTGCACCATTTTACATTGTCGAACGCCTTTTCCAGGTCGTCAAATCCTGTGAACGTGTCTTGCTTTTTCTTTATTATTGCTTCCATTATCAACCGCAACGCCTCTCTGATGCCTTGACCTTCCCTAAAGCCAAACAGATAGTCATCTAACATTTCCTTAATTCTCTTTTTCATACTTCTGTACATTATTCTTGTAAGTAAGTTTGATGGATAAGCTCTTAAGCTGATTGTGTGATAACTCTCGCACTTGTCAGCCTTTGCAGTCTTCGGAATTGTGTGGATGATATTTTTCCGACAGTCAGATGGTATATCACCAGGCTCATACAATTTACTCACCGACGTGACTCGTCGTTTTGTTGCCACTTCCTCCATATATTTTAGAAATTTTAATGACATGTTATCAATACTTTCTGCCTTACCTGGTCTTAAGTCTTCCAAAGTTCTTTTAAATTCTGATTCTAATACGGGATCCATTCTCTCTTCTAAATCGCCTTGTTTGTTTTTCTTTCAGATCGGACCCTTCATAGAGGTCTTAAATGTACTCTTTCCGCCCATTCGCTCTCTCCTCTGCACTTAACAGTGGAATTTCCATTGCACTCTTAATGTTACAGCCCCTGTTTTTAATTTCACCGAAGGTTGTTTTGACTTGTCTATATTCTGAATCAGTCCTTCAGACAACAATTTCGTTTTCGATTTCTTCACATTTTTCATACAGTCATTTCGTCTTAGTTTCACCGCCATGTATAACTTCTGTAATGCACGTTTTTGATCTGTCCATTCCTCTTCAACAGTACTATCTACTGAGCTATTCCTTATTGCAATATCTATAGCCTCAGAGAACTACTCTTTATCACTTCTACATAGCGACCTGATTTTTATCAACTCTTGGGTATACCATAGAATCCAGTATCTGCTTTAGGAATCTCTGTCTGACCATGATGTAATCTAACTAGAATCTTCCCGTATCTCCTGGCGTTTTCGATGTCTTCCTCTTGTGATTCTCGAACAAAATATTCGCTATTACGTGGTGCAGTTTATGACAGAACGCAATTAGTCTTTCTCCTGTCTCCTACTACCTAGCTCATACTATCGCATAAGCCTCTCTTCTGTTCCTTCCCGTATAATCGCTTTCCATTCCCCCTTGACTATTAGATCTTCATCTCCCTTTATGTACTGAATTATCCGTTCAGTATCGTGATGTACTTACTCTGTCTTTTCATCTTCCGCTTGTGGAGTTGGTATCTATCCCTGGAGTATCGCTGTCGGTGTTCGTTTGCTGTCGATTTTGATGAGAACAACCCTATCACCGAACTGTTCACAGTAACACACACTCTTCCCTATCTTGCTAGTCATAACCATTCCTACCCCGTTATACCATTTCTGCTGCTGTTGCTCTTACTCTGTACTTATCTGATGAGAAATTCTCGTGTTCTTTCCATTTCACTTCACTGAACTGCTCTATACGTAGACTGAGCCTTATCATTTCCCTTTTAGTTTTTCTAGCATGTCTACCAAGTTAAAACTTCTGAGATTCCACCCTCGACTCACACGACGTTGTTCGTAGGTTATTCAATCTTTTTCTTATGGTCACCTCCTCTTGGCAGCTCCCTCCCGGAGAACAGAATGTGGGAGTAGTTTGGAATCTTTTGCCTATGGCGAGGTCATCATGACAATTTTTCAGCAGCAGGCCACAGGTCCTGTGGATTCAAATTATGCGCCTTTAACGCACTAATGCAGTGGTTTCCATTGTTCTCTGTATCCCTGTGCCCTTGATCATGCTGAGTCTAGGGACAGTTCCCAACCGCAAACACAAAAGTGTGTCCTGAACCTCTATTTGCTCATGTGACTACTTATGCATGATCTGAAAAGCCTGTCTAATGGAGACCCACAATGACGCCCTTTTGAAATTGGGTCAGCCGCTGATAGCATTGTCTCATACAATTACGGGGCATTTCCGTATCCTTCACAGGGGCTACTGAACGTTTGGTGCCGCTGACGCCCCTTAAATATATTACCGGGACTAGTAACCACACTAAACACGAACAACACTGAAACACTCTAGTGGCCCTTCCACCAGTCACGGAAGATTGCACCTCTACTTATTTACGCATTCGCCGATGTATACGTGTACAAAGTTACGTTCACACCCGACCATGTATTTTGAGTACTTCGCTTTTTTGTGAGGTAAAAATATCCATTAACCACAATCAGTATTACATATATATTTCATTCAGTTCCTCATACTGAATTATTAGCGCAATTGAAATCGCTACGAGATAAAGTGAGCAGTCCTTTAACGAACAGTTTTGTTTGGTTGAAAATAGAAACTAATTTTGCTTTCTTTCTCATATACATGCTTTCCTATAGATGTGCTCCTCTGTAAATATGATCATCGGTTTGGCTCACAGCGCTGATAACAAGGACCGAGTGCACTGACGCAGTGGTTAGCACAATGGACTCTCATTCGGGAGGGTTTCAGTTCAAATTCCTACTTGTTTATCCGCATTTAGGTTTTCTTCGATTTCTCTCAACAGCTCCAGGCAAATGTCAGCATTGTCCCTTTGACAGAGCACAGCCCATTTCCTTCCGCATGCTTGAAACAATCCGAACTTGTACTCCACCTCTAATGACCTCGATGTCGGTGGAACGCTAAGCCCTGCTTTTCCTCGCTTGTTTTTGATAAGGGCTGACAGGGCTGGAGTATCTCAATATAATTTGATTCCCAATTTGAACGAACAAAGTTATCGCTACATAAATTGTTTCTTAGCGTGAGGTAAGGACAGAAACAAAACATTAAGCAGCTATATTCCGTTTATCATTTATAGAAAAACAATTATTTGATCCCAAGTCAAGAACAACAACCGTGAGGCATCATACCACCTCTAGTATAAAAGCGTTGGACAAAAATATGAAAATTACAGCAGTTCAAAAGAAAAACGCCTTTAGCATGCTGCGCATTAAGTACTTCTCTTTTTGGATCTTGTGACCCAAGGCGCATTTCGCCATACTTACAAGGCATATTCAATGGGTGGCCTGAAATATTACATGATTTTTTTCGTTTGCACATATAGGTTATCGTTTGTACATATAGGTTATAGATTTTAATCAGTTCATTGAGGAAACACTGCGAGAAATGTATACTTGAACGTAAGTGAAGATGCTAGCCAACCCTGCAGTTTTCTCTGTTGTATTTGATCACGAGCGGCACCTATGCAATGTCCTCAGCACGTTGCAAGTGCCAGGTCAGAACATCAGTCGTGTAGTTGTGAATGTATTACGTCGGTGCTAAGTAAATTCCAGCATGGCCAAACTGTTGGCGCTCCTATGATGGGTTTTTTCGTAATCAAGGTAGCAGAAGTATTCGGTGTTTCAAAAAACATCGTATCGAAGATTTATACCGCATGCAGAGAAACCAGAAAAACATTTGCCGCTATGTCGCAACTTGGACGAAAGTATGTTTTGAGTCATCGTGACGGACGATCATCGAAGAGGATTGTGATGGAAAATAAGATGACGACAGAGGCGAAAGTCATGCAGAACTGTATGTGGCACTCACGAATCGTGTCCTGTTTCACAGTGTTTCCAACTTCTGACCGAGTTTGAGTAGCAAGGGTGAAATATCGCGGGGATTCGGTAATGATAGGTAATCATAGGATTCCATGGGCCCCATAATTACTCTGCAAGATCGCGTTACTTCCAACGGTTATGTGACCATTCTGGCCTATCATATCCATCCCGTGGGATAATGTTTGTTCCAAGTGCTGAGTTCCAAAACGACAGGCCTCCTGTTTACACAGATCGCGTCGTGGAGGTCTGGGATCGTCAGTAAAATGGTTTAACATTCCTTTAAAAACAAACAGCACCCGTATTTAGGCATTTCGATAGGACTGAAAGCTGTTATGAATGCCAACAGTTTTCCTGTTCGTATAAGGGATTACCAAATAATGTGCTGTGTTTTTGTTGCTTCCGTGTTTTTCTCCGCCCCTTGAGTTTCATCATCATCATATTGCACTCAGTTAATTAAGGCCACAATGCGGCGATCAATTCCCAGTCGTGCAATGGGTGCCACATTGTATTCCGCAATTCACACCGTCCTAAGACGTTCTTTCCGCATTCCAGGGTCAAGTGCTGTTGGTTAATACGGAACTCCAAGTGTCCTTGCACATTCAGTCTGGTGAATATGGGTTCTAGGCAAGAGTGTGACGGTTAGATCGATTTATTTCTTTTGACCTATACCTTAACGATTAACTGTTGTAGACTCAAAGAAAGCGAAAGATGTTTGCAGTCACTGAAAATGAAGCATGACGATTTTTATGCAAGCACGCGGCATGCCTTAGCGTTCTTTGGTCCCTATCATCCGTTGCTCAGCACGTCACTATATATGGCCCAACAGTTTTGTGCCGATCGGAGTGACCGTGCGGTTATAGGCGCTACAGTCTGGAACCGAGCGACCGCTACGGGCGCAGGTTCGAATCCTGCCTCGTGTATGGATGTGTGTGATGTCCTTAGGTTAGTTAGGTTTAAGTAGTTCCAAGTTCAAGGCGACTGATGACCTCAGAAGTTAAGTCACATAGTGCTCAGAGCCAGAGCCAACAGTTCACAGTTGTTGGCCATATCGTATAAGTCTAACTGATTAACAGGGACTGCCGGTTGGCAAGAATTCAATTTCGTGTTTATACGAATCCAGAAAACTTCCATCTCACCTGCAGCATCAAAAGGGAATTTTAAATTATCTCTAATGACGATGTAACTGCAGGAATTGTGTGAATTTGGGTTCTGCTGATATTAAAGTAACGCTGCCGTTAACATTACGATTCTGCCTTTTATAGTTTACATCAGATAACATTTTGTGTTTTCTGTGACCGTTTACCCTTTCCGGATATGTGTTACTGACGTGCTTTTTGCTCCATGGACCTACTTAATTAATAAGATACTTTGGTTTTCTTATTAACAATTACTAAAGACATACTTTGTGCTTCAAGATCGTAGAGCCCAGTTTTGCTACTAGTGCTACGATTACTATTCTTGTTATCATTACTATTGTTATTATTATTATCATTATTCTGAGCCACAGATCTTCGTATTTGTTTAAATTAGCGGTATAATGGCGAAACATAAGCGATTTGTAATTGTCTAAAATATACTTTTCATTCATTTTACCATTATATCCATCTTCAACAACTATAATCGTATATAATGAAATAAAAAATAAAGTCACCAATTTCTAGCACTTAGTGCCCTTCTTCACAAGATCACGCCTAATGCCAATAATCTGGCAGGCATAATCTTCTGAAGAAGGGCACTAAGTGCCCGAAACCGGAAAACAAATTACATTTCTTTTGTGCAACTGGTTGATTATTATTTCATTATATCCTTTTCACTCACATCGTAAACAACTTTTCCAGCTGTAACCAATTCGGCACAAATTGAAGATGACTGAAACAAGGAAACGAGTTATTACTCTAAAAGTTTTTGTCACTGTGACTGAAAGTAAAATATTTCCATTTTCATTTAGATTCGTGCTCTGACAGTAGCACATTTAGCAAGCAACCAAACAAGGTTAGCACTTCCTACAACAGTTCGTAATACTACATGGTTGAAAACTGTCGGGATCAACCTTAAGATCACCCTCATCACTGTAAGGTGTGTGAGGTATGTTGTCGGCACGTAACTGGTCTCACTTTCCACTCTAGGATACCCACAGTTCGTAACATGGTTACCTGTCGAAAACAGGAAGCTGGAAAAAGAAACAGAACTACTGCAAACAACCCAGAAAATTTGAAACGTAGTTTCGAGACATTAGTTAATGCAGTGAATGCGGACCACTGTAAAAGCGATACTAACGATACGTAACAACTCAAACTATCTGTGGGTAAGAACCAATAAACTGAAATAAAGCCTTGATTTACGAACAGAACATTCTGCAGTAATATAAAGGATATTTCGATTTCAGCAAAGAGTTTACCACATAATGTGATACTAATTATTGACGCTGTTCTGTATGTCTCGGCAGGAATAGGTACTCCGACTCAGAGCTGTGAGCGGGAAGGAGATGGTACATCGTCTGCTCTTCGTTGGATTGCTGCTGGCGCTACTGGCACCATCTGGTGGTCACCGGAACCCTCCACATGCCAAAAACCTAGTTCGCCACTACAAATCCGTGCTGAAAACGAAGCCAAGTGGTCTACAGACGCCAAAGCTGGTGAACAGCAGGTTAACAAAGCAGGCCAGTCTTAGCAGTCCAGATTTTGTGATGACATTCGACTTCGGTGATGATGAGCTGAAACAATAACTACTGGACAACGGTGGCTACAACCCCAAATCTGCTGAACCATACCAAGTGATGGGTCAGTACTACAGATGGAGATACACTACCAGTAATTAAAATTATAATATCCTGAGCATTGTTCCATCTTAATGGAGTGTGAAGTACGAGATGTGGTAGGGTTATGCAGTAAAAACTGAGACTAAGTTAGACAAATGTTTCACAGTTTGGTGTGGCCCGGCTGTCATGCCATGAAACACAGAATCCCCTTCAGATGGCAATGAAACGTTGTATTCTCGTCAGCAGACGATAACAGAGATGACGGATGGCTTGGTGGGGCAAAATGTCTGAAACACTTAGCAAAGCCTAGTGCTATTCGCCAGTTAGCATACTGTAGCAATCCGAGCAAAAGGAGACTTTAGCTCCTCCAAAACGTTCCATAATTGTTTCATGGAAAGGTCCTACAGTTCAAGACAGCTGCCGCGCACGATACTGAACACATTACTTTGCTTCTGTCCTGCTCTTATCTTGTATTGTTATAGACGTTGCCTTCTCGTCAAAAAATGGCAGCAGTACAATTTGTACTGCCTTTGTTGCATAGAGACAATTCCCAGCGATCCTTATTAATATTCAGGGGCTACCTATCTACGGGCACATTGAGCAGGTACTGTACTATGGTCAATGAAAGTAAAGATACGCTACTCACATACTGTAACCAACAAGAGCAGCGTGAAATCAATCCAGTGTTGAATAAGAAAAATCCCGTAATGTGGCTGGTGGATAACAGGTGTATATTCTTGACTTGAAATGCTTCATTTACACTTTTCCTTTGTTTGAAAATATGTAGTTTTATTTCCTAATCCACACCATCATACGTTTATCGAAGTTAATAATGGTGAACACCCAACATATTGTTATTGAAATTTTTGGGTTCAATAAACGAATGATGGTATGCATACGGACATAAAATTATACGTTATTAAGCAGGTCACACTCAGTACAGGAAAAATTAGGTGCTCAAATGAATATTTTTCTTATTCGTGTTTATTCAGTTGCAGACTCCGCATCGTAACTGAAATTGCTGGTAATGTTACATCAGTGTACCAGTTTGAAGACCCATAGTGATTCTCTCCCAATGATCGTAATTATGTAGTCGAAGCAAAAACCCTTGGTCATGGTACGGCTATGGGAATCTATAAGGGTTGCCCAGAAAGTAATGCATGGCATTTATTTTTCTTCGGCAGTTCTTTATTAATAATGAGAATTAGGCACACGAAAGAACAGTGTTTTGTGTACACAGCCTATTTTTCCACGTAATCTCCATCCCGTTCCATGGGCTTCCTCCAGAGCGAAACAAGGGAGGTTATACCAATCCTTTCCCTGGTGGTGGAGCCAGTGCTTCAATGTGTGAATCACCTCAACGTCCTCAAAATTTCTTCCACGAAAGGCGTCTCTTAATGGCCAAAAGAAGTGGAGGTCCGAGGGGTCTAGATCAGAGCTGTAGGGTGGATGGCGTAACACTGTCCAAACATGTTTTGGCATGTGTTCAGCAGTCCTCAGACCTATGTGGGGCCAAGCGATATCGTGTTGCAGCAAAACATCTCCTGAGTTGATGTGGCGCCAAAGTCGCCGGAAGCGCGTTTTTACTTTTGTTAATGTCTTGCCATATGTTTCTAAATTAGTTGTACGGCCTCGTGGCGTCACATCAATGAGAATCACGCCTTCACAGTCGCAGAACGCGATAATCATGAACTTACCGGTGGAAGCAGTTGCTTTGAGTTTTTTATTCTGTGGGGAGTGGGAATGGTGCCTTTCCATAGACTGTAGTTTCGTTTCGGTCTCAAAATGGTGAACCCAGGTTTCATCACCTGTCACAATGAGGGCAAAGAAGGCCTCCCGCTAAGTTTCAAAACGTTGTAACAAATCAAGACTTTTTTTCTCTCATATTGTGACACAACGCTGGACGCCGTTTTACCTATTTTACACACACTTCTGAATATCCAACAGTGTGGATAATAGCATCTACACATCCTTTGCTTACTGACAGATAGCATCTACACATCCTTTGCTTACTGACAGATGCAGCGCCAACTGCCGAGTCGTAATGCGTCTGTCCGCGAGAATGACAATATCGGCTCGCTGCAGCATGTCAGGTGTGACAGCCGTGGGTGGTCTCCCCGACGGCTGAAAATCGTGTAGCTCCGCCGAAACACCTTCTGACGGCCTTATAGCGACTAACTGCACTACTGTCGATAGCAGATACTCCATAGACTTGACAAGCGTTTGTGAATATTCCCCACAGTTTCTTTCTTTGGCCGGCCGATGTGGCCGAGCGGTTCTAAGCGCTTCAGTCTGGAACCGTGTGGACGTTACGGTCGCAGGTTCGAATCCTGCCTCGGGCATGGATGTATGTGGTGTCCTGAGGTTAGTTTGGTTTAAGTAGTTCTAAGTTCTAGGGAACTGATGACCTCAGATGTTAAGTCCCATTGTGCTCATAGCCATTTGAACCATTCTTTTTTCTTTCTTTTCAGTGAGAAATTCAATGACGGCACGTTGCTTGTAACGTACATCACCTACAAACGCCGTTTTGAAACTGTCCTGCAACTACGCTATCTGTCGGATATGACGGAAACTTGGAGTGCTCACTGAGGGGACTTCAAATAATACATACGTAACGTTTCGAATTTTTTGGCTGATAAACAAAAGCGGCGAATTACTCTCTGTGCAACCCTCGTACTACTGACGCCAGTACTCAACTGTAATGGTTTCATGGTGACGGCATGCACAGAAAGCGAACAGTTCCAGCTTTTGCTCGTGGCACCTGGTGTTCGTGAGCAGAGTATGCCTATAGCTCAAACACTACTGTCCTTAGGATAAACAGATTATGTCCATAATGAATACAAAGTATTGCAATTATTTTGTCAGAGAATGTATCTCTCGCAATCGGTTAAATTGAAGTTCTTCTTCATCTTCAACTTACGATGTCGGCATGTACACCTGAAGTATCGTTCTCGGTCTTGATTTGCTGTTGATTCTGATGAGAACAAACCTTTCACTGAACTGTAGATAGTAACACACTTTCTGCATTATTTTCCGATTCATAACGAATCCTACTGCCGTTATAGCATTTGATACTACTCTATTTTCATCCGACCAGAAGTCCTTGTCTTGTTTCCATTTCACTTCTCTGACCTCTCTGTTATATCGAGACTGAGCATTGGAAATTCCCTGTTCGGGTCTTCTAGCTTGCCTACCACGTTCAGCCTTCTGGCATTCCAAGCCCTGACTTGCAGAACGTTTTCCTTTCGTTGACTATTCAATCTTTTCCCCATGGTCACCTCCCCCTTATCAGCCCCCTCACCGACTTACGAATGGGTGCTATTCCGGAATCTTTTCCCAATGGAGAGGTAGTCATGACACTTTTACAATTATAGGCTACGTATCCTGTGGATACACTTTATGTGCCTTTAATGGTTTCAATTGCCAGCTGCACCCACATGCCTTTGATCATTGCTTATTATTCCGTCTTTTGGGGCGGCCGCGGTGGTCTCGCGGTTCTAGGCGCGCAGTCCGGAACCGCGCGACTGCTACGGTCGCAGGTTCGAATCCTGCCTCGGGCATGGATGTGTGTGATGTCCTTAGGTTAGTTAGGTTTAAGTAGTTCTAAGTTCTAGGGGACTGATGACCACAGCTGTTAAGTCCCATAGTGCTCAGAGCCATTCCGTCTTTTGGGTCGGTTTCCCACCCTAAGGACAAGAGAGAGCTGGATCCCTCTGTGCTCTTTCGCCCTCTGTGACAAGGGCGATGACAGAATGAGGGAGACTTCTTATGCCGGGAGTCTTCGGCTGCCAATGCCGATTATTCATCAAGATTTAAGTGGTGGCGGTTTTCGAACTCGAGACCAAGGTCGTCTTGATAAATAACCAAAGACGCCATCACTAGACCACTCTCTGCTCTAAAGGGTTTTCAGACCAGACATTCAGAGCAAGCTTACAAGAATCAGCGTTTCAGGTATCAGTTTAAATTGCAGCTCTCTCTCATTTTGTAGGTGGTAAACTGAAGCCTCCCCGTATTACTGCAGCTTGATCAGGAAACTTATTCGTGATGTTCTCCAAGATGTGACTGAAACGCTCTATCACCTACAGTTCCTGACCCTTGATGTCTATAAAGACATCCAACTGATACGTTTGAACACCATTTGACGCTTACCTTCAGCCAGACAGTTTCACAATCTGAGTCTGTAATAGTTTCACTAGTAAAGAGGTCTCTTCGGCAATAAACACACCGCCATTATTATGACCTAATCTTTTCTTGCGATGCATGTTCCAATCTGAATTGGTATTTCGTTGCTGTTCACTTCCGGTTTCAGCCCACATTTTGTTCCTCATGCTATGTGTCTATTATTACGTTTGATAACGAGGCTAATTCTCGGACACAACCACTGAGATCCCTGCACATGAAAGTTTTCTGTTTCCTATTTGCAAGGCCGGAAGTTCTCCTCTTAACCTAATGTGGCTGAACTTTCTCCGACTTTGGCAGGCATATCGGCAACGACGATCAGAAAGGGTCCTTCACACCATAGACAAAAGAAAAAAGAACCAAGTGTAAGACCTACGTACTCTGCTGCCTGAGTAGACGCACCCTTTTGAAAGTGCACTCCTGATCCATTAAGAGATTATGTCTAAGATTTTGCCCGAATTTTTCTTGTTCCTACATTCTCTCAGTTCCCACGCCTGTAGAACGTTGACTAGAATACACCTCCTTTTATGGCTCTTAGTTTCTCTTTCTATCGAATCTATTTCACTCTTTGTGTAATTTAAATCAGATTTGAGACGTGGCGTATTCCTTCCATTTATTAACTCGCTTGGAACTGTACTGTTCCTTTTTTCATATGTCACCCACTGTATATGCATATGACTTTTCAATCATGCACACTTTAATTTTAGTAGATTCTCTATTTACATCCGGCTCCGTAGCCAAATGGTCAGTGTAGATCGGAGCCACGCGCAAAACTCAGCTTCGATTCTCGGCACAGACAGTGATTTCAGTCTCATGTGGCCAACCCGACAGCAGCTGAGAGAACGGTGTGCTGACCACACGATCTTCCATACACCACGTAAAAGCGACCTTTTCCTCTGAAGAATGAAACGACATTCGGTCGGAGCCGATTAGAGCATCTTTACTCAGAACTGTTGAGCTTCTCTTTTCTTATCCATCTCTATTTACCCCCACAAATTATACTATGGAATTATTAAGAGAAGACCTTACAAATACCAGGATAGACACAAAAGGAAAAAAAATGCTTACATGGCATAGGAACTTTTTGTCGTTGCTGATTAGCACGGAATCATCTCTCTAGTAGGGGACGAGATGCTTATTTCAGATATGTTCTTGTGATTTCACGTACGATATCTGTGAGAGTAATAACGAAATTTAATGTAGCAATCAAATACCTTGTATCACTGACATTCGTTCACAGATAATGCCATTTGAGTCCACACTTTTTTTTCATGGTTTCCTTTGGCTACTCGAAATTTCCATGCTTGCCGTTTTCTGCAAGGTTGTGCAGAATCACTGTCGGTTCTGCCTTTCTCTGGCGCTCGGGATTATCTCCGTTATAAACTGCTTATCCACTGCCACCATGATGACTGATTTTGATCAAATGTGTTTGGACTAGCGTATGGTTGAAAAACAGATACCAATTAAAAGCTGCGACATATAGTTTGTTGGTAATGAGGGAAAATTCTTTTTTACTCTTTTTTGCGACATTCTGAAGAGTTGCAGTTCTCCCAGTTGATCAGTCCACACAGTTTTCGATTTATCGCCTTATTGTTCCACTTATTCTACCACCTTCTTGTGGAAACTGAGGGATACGTCTTAAATTTCACTAGCAATGAACCACGGTCTCAGACTTTATGTGAGTTTTTGGTGCTGCCAGCCTTTTCTCTCAACTATGGAGAGAGTGAATTGTAGATTCACTGTAACAAATTAGCTCAGATACCGAATTATTCTGCCATAAACCTAATCGTGTACCGCTGAAAGGGTAATACAGCATGTAAAGTGGGATGAAAATCTAACAGTCATGGGGAACTGGAAAGCAGATGTAGGGGAAAGAGTATAAGAAAAGGTTAAAGGAGGATATGGGCTTGGAACAAGGAGTGAGAGCGGAGAAAGACTAATCGAGTTCTGTAATAAATTTCAGCTAATAATAGCGAATACTCTGTTCACTAATCACAAGAGGAGGATGTACACTAGGAAAAGGACGACTGGTACGGGAAGATTTCAGTGACACTGCATCATGGTCAGACATAGATTGAATTGTAAGGTGCACCTATCAGCAGATATAGACTCAGATCACAATGTAGTAGTGATGATGTTTAATAGATTCGTCAGGAAGAATCAATACGCAAAGAGGCGGGATACGAAAGTACTAAGGAATGACGAGATACGCTTGAACATCTCTAAGGCTATAGTTACAGCAGTAAGAAATAACTCAGTAGGCAGTACAGTTGAAGGGGAATGGACATTTCTAAAAAGTGCTATCACAGAATTTGGAGAGGAAAACGTAGGTACGAAGAAGGTAAGTGCGAAGAAAACATGGCTAACGGAAGAAATACTTCAGTTGATAAATGGAAGAAGGAAGGACAAAACTGTTAAAGGAAATTCAGGAATACATAAATACAAGTCGCTGAGGAATGAAATAAATAGGAAGTGCAGGGAAGCTAAAACGAAATGGCAGCATGAAAAATGTTAAGAAATCGAGAAAGAAGTGATTGTAGAAGGACTGACACAGCGTACAGGAAAGTCGTAACAACCTTCGGTGAAATTAGAAGCAAGAGTAGTAACATTATGAGTGCAACCGGAATTCCACATCTAAATGCAGAGAAGAGAGCGGACAAGTCAAAAGAGAAGAGTGAAGGCCTCTATGAGGGGGATGATTTGTCTGATATGTTAGAAGAAGAAACAATAGTCGATACACAGGAGATAGGGGTTCCAATAGCAGAAACAGGATTTAAGAGAGCTTTGGAGGACGCAATATCAAGTATGGCAGAAGGGGCAGATAACATTGCATTCTGAAAGCATTAGCGAAAATGGCTACAAAACGTCTATTAACGTTGGTATGTAGAATGTATGAGCCTGGCGACATACTATCTCACCGTCGGTAAAATATCATCCACACAATTCCGAAGACTACAAGAGCTGACAAATGCGAGAATTATGGCACAATCAATTTAACAGCTAAAGCATCAAAATTACTTACAAGAATACTATACGGAGGAATGGAAAAGACTTTGAGGATGTTTTAGATGACGCTCAGTTTGGCTTTGGGAAAGGTACAGGCACTAGAGAGGCAGTTATGACGTTGCGGTTGATAATGAAAGCAATACTAAAGAAAAAAATCGAGGCACGTTCAAAGGATTTATCGACCAGGAAACAGCGTTCGACAATGTAAAATGGTGCAAGATGTGGGAAATTCTGAAAGTAAAAGGGTTTAGTTACAGGGAGAGACGGGTAATATACAGTCTGTACAAGAGCCAAGAGGAAATAATAAGAGTGGACGACCAAGAACGAAGTGCTCCGATTAAAACGGGTGTAAGACAGGGATGCAGTCCATCGGCCCTGTTGTTCAATCTGTACTTTGAAGAAGCAATGATGGAAATAAAAGGAAGATTCAGTAGTGGAATTAAAATTCGAGGTAAAATGATATCAACGATACGATTCACTACTGACAACGCTATCGTAAGTGAAAGTGACGGAGAATTACATGATCCCCTAAATGGAATGAACAGTCTAATAATTACAGTATATGGATTTATAATAAACCAATAAAATAAGACAGCAAATAGAAGCAGGAGAAATAATAACAGCGAGAAACTTAACATCAGGATTGATTGTCACGAAATAGATGAAATTATGGAGTTCTACTGTATAGGTAGCAAAATAACCAATGACGGACGGAGGAAAGAGATCAAAAGTAGACTGTCACTGCCAAAAAAATGCACTCCTGGCCAAAATAAGTTTACTAGTATCAAACATAGGTCACAATGTGTGGAAGAATTTTCTGAGAATGTAAGTTTGGAACCCAGCATTGTATGGAAGTGAAACATTAACTGTGGGAAAGTCGGAACAGAAGAGAATCGAGGCATTGGGACGTGGTGCTACAGACGAATGTTGAAAATTACCTGGTCTGATAAGGTAAGGAATGAGGAGTTCCGTGCAGAATCGGAAAGGAAAGGAATGCGTGGAAAACGCTGACAAGAAAAAGGGACAGGATTACAGGAAATTTGTTAAGATATAAGGGAATGATTTCCATGGTAGTAGAGGGAGCTGTAGATGTTAAAAACTGTGGAGGAAGACAGAGACTGGAATACATTCACCAAATAAATTTTTGTTGCAAGTGCTACTCTGAGATGAAGAGGTTTGCACAGGAGAGGAGTTCGTAGCAGGCTGCATCAAACTAGTCAGAAGACTTATAAGACTGATAACCCCCCCCTCCCCCCAAATAAAAAGGAAAATTGATGAATCAACGCGCGAGAATACTGTATTAAATCTACTAGTTATCCACATACCCGACTTAGTAGCTAACAGGCCAGAACTTTTCGAATCAGTTAACGTCGAATTGGGAACCAGTGATCATAAGGCTGTGGCAGGATCGAAGACTGCAAAGAGTTGGTGTATTACAAGAAATTTTAAAAAATCACATGGAAATATTTTTAGTTAGCCTGAGTGACAAGATATAAAATGTGAAATAGTTAAGTGGTCAGCATCAAATATTGAGATTGGGGGCCGAGAAGCATATTTAAATGTACCTTAGATGACCATGTGCCGAGCAAGCTTGTGAGTGACAGAAAGAACCCAGCGTGGTTCGATAACTATGTCAGAAGGATGCAGAGAAAGCTGAGTAAACTCAAGCTCACCTTTATGCGAAGTGAAAGATTTTTAAACAAGAACAACCAATCTGTGATAAGCATGAGGATAGCTATGAGGAAATAATGAAGGTAAGACTGCAACAAATTGATGACTTACGTGACAACTGAGGCAGGAGGAAAATGAAGATACTGCTGAACAAACCAAAACTGTTGGACGGGTTTATGGTAATGCGAGTCTCAGAAAGGAGGTCAAATAATAATGAATCTTGAAGTGGTCTTTTCTTGTGAACAAATGTGGTGTTAGTAGCGGTTGCGCCTCGTACTCAGTCACGTACACATAATGAATATACAAAAGTCGTGCTAAAAAACTAAGTTACGGATACTACTCTAGATTCACACGAAAAGAAATTGTCTCATGGGAGCTGTGTTTGTAAACGCTATAGATCGCTGCACTAATTGCATCGTGGTGGGTGCAGCTAAAATAGAACACGTTTCTGATCTTTTATAACAATTATAAATCTTATGAAACTTTATTAAAGGCAAACCAGCCAGTACTGACCGCTGATACCGCAGAATGACATAGATCCTGAGCGCCTTACAGCAATTTTTCATCTGTGTATCACATTAATTTCTTAGTGATTAAGGTCTGCAAAAGGAATCAAATAACAGACTACGGGTAATGTGCAGAAAAACGAAGTATATCAATATAGCAAAAATATTCATCTAAGCATAGGCCGAGATCGCTTGAAACCGATAGAACTTACCGGTGAAGATCTCATTTTATCGACATTTCTGGATGGGCTTAGGTTTTACTTTATTCTCTATTATGTTCCTAGTAGTAGAGTTTCACAAGAAAAGGTTTATTCGAACATTTCGCTACCTAGAAACCCAGTGTGGCTCTCAAAATACTGTCGATAGTGAAATTGTTTTATGTTTAGGTGAAGGCGTATGTTGTACCGCCTGGAGAGAGGCCAAATGTGCTAACGTAATTTCAACATTAAACTTATTCCTCGTACGACATATCTGACTGAAAGAGAAACGGGCCTCAATTCTGCATTTTGGAGTTTTTGCAGTTTTTATGCTAAACTATAAAGTTCTACTTTACATTTATTAATAAGACGTATTCATTCAATCCGCATGGTATTGTAAACTGCTTTAGTTGTTACACTGGACTAGAAATTCATCTATGGGTACATGCCGCACCTACTAGCCATGCATTACGTCCTATTTATAAATGAACCCTTTGATGAATGATTTCATTTTGATACGCTCTGATACATATTTCTGCTATTTCATGCACGTTTTAGTCCTTCGTGTGAACTGTCAAAGCATGGTTACACACTGACGGAGAAAACTGCAAGTTGTGCGACGTACACAAAGGTTGGTGGGCGCCGTTCTGCATCTGAAAGACGGTGTCCGTTCACATTCCGCACCAGTTGCATAAGAGTGGCGCTACAGCGGCACTATGAGGATGATAATCTGGTTTGGTTTAAATATAAGCTGTAACGGTCCTGAGCGTTAGTTACCTTTGAGGCTGTACGTGGTGAGTTGATATTAGTCAAGAAAGCCCTTAAAGCGACAACGACCATTATCAACATCTCACTGCGTTTGAAGGATATCGTGTAATAGTGCTACGACAAGCTGGATGTTCCTTCGACGATACTACACAAAGACTTGGTTGGAATGTAGTTACTGTACGTAAGTGTTAGCGGCAGCGGTCACGAGAATGTATGGTTACAAGAAAACCGGGCTGCTGACGGCCAGATGATACTGCAGAGAGGGAGGACCCTTGGGTTACGTCTATGACTCTAGCGCTTCAACTGCGACAGCAATTTGATCAGCAGTTGGCACTGCAGTAACACAACGAACAACCGACTCTTTTAAATTGGTTACGTGTAGTCAGACGTCCTGTAGGGTGCTCTCCACTGAAACCAAATCACCGCCATTTGCGATTGCAGTGATGTGAAGCGAGAGCTCATTGGAGGGCAGGGTGGAAGTCTCTTGTATTTTCTGATGAAAGCTGATCCTGCCTCGGTGCCAGAGATGGCCGTCTGTTGAATAGAAGCAGGCCAGTTGAGGGCCTACAAGCAACCGGTCTCCTTCCTAGACCCACTGCACTTACACCTCAAGTTACGGTCTGGGATGTGATTTCTTACGACAGCAAGAGCACTTTCGGGGTTATCCTACGCACACTAATTACGAATTTTTACTTGAATGCGGTGATTCAACCTGTTATGCTGCCATTTTTGAACAGCATTCCAGGGGTTTTCCAACCGGATAACGCTCACCCACGTAACACTCTGGTAACCCAAAATGTTCTGCAGAATATCGACATGTTGCCTTGGCCTGCTAGATCAGCAGATCTGTCTTCAATCTAGCACATATAGAACATCATCGGACGACAATTCTAGCGTCATACACAAACAGTATTAACTGTACCAGTGCAGTAAACATGAAACTCCGTCCCACAAAGTGACATCCGGCGCCAGTAGAACATAATAATGCATCTACGTTTGCTTGCGTACATTCAGTACCGGTTAGTGATACAACAGCATTCACATCTGCAGTGGCTTATGGCGCATTTACATTAAGCTGTGATCTTACCGTGTTAACTATTTACATGTGTTATCTAGACAAATGTCTTCCCGAAGTTTCATTACTCCACACTGATTACCTTTTGGTACAGCGATTTTGTTCCTTCAGTGTATTTATGAATTCCGCTCATATTTGTAACTAGGTACTTTGTATTGTGTTGTATGGAAGTAAACATGAAACTCCGTCCCACAAAGTGACATCCGGCGCCAGTAGAACATAATAATGCATCTACGTTTGCTTGCGTACATTCAGTACCGGTTAGTGATACAACAGCATTCACATCTGCAGTGGCTTATGGCGCATTTACATTAAGCTGTGATCTTACCGTGTTAACTATTTACATGTGTTATCTAGACAAATGTCTTCCCGAAGTTTCATTACTCCACACTGATTACCTTTTGGTACAGCGATTTTGTTCCTTCAGTGTATTTATGAATTCCGCTCATATTTGTAACTAGGTACTTTGTATTGTGTTGTATGGAAGTGCGGACCTAGAAACGACGGAGAGGCTTCGTCCCCGCCGTAGCCCTCAGTGGTACACAACCCCACAACAGGCCACAGCAGTCCACTCACCCCACCGCCGCGCCACACTGAACGCAGGGTTATTGTGCGGTTCGTCCTCAAGTGAACCCCTCCCCCCCGGTAACGTCTCACACCAGACGAGTGAACCCCCAATGTTTTCCCGGTAGAGTAATTATGGTGTACGCGTACGTGGAGAAAGTGTTAGCGCATCAATCGCCGACATAGTGTAACCGAGGCGGAATAAGCGGAACCAGCCCGCATTCGCCGAGGCAGATCGAAAACCGCCTTAAAAACCATCCACAGACTGGCCGGCACACCAGACCTTGACACAAATCCACCGGGCGGATTCGTGCCGGGGACCGGCACGCCTTCCCGTCCGGAAAGCAGTGCGTTAGATCGCACGGCTAACCGGGAGGGCCTATTAGGTACTTTACTGGTACAAACAATTACAACTATCAAGCTACACTTCTGTAAGGAAGCTCACAAAATAACTATGTTCAAAAATAACGCACCACACTCTCTTTTACTTCTACGCAAAAGACTCTTTTTATCAAAATCTTAAAGGCCTCCATAAATAATGTTGTGGGGTGTCAGAAAACCAAAATATACAAAAATGTCGTAATACGGACATTTGTTCCGTTTACTTGTTAAATGAAAGCGGAAAATATCTGAACATCGTTTCTACACTGAAGAGCCAACGAAACTGGTACACCTGCCTAATATCGTGTAGGGTCCACCCGAGCACGTGGAAGTGCCACAAATGGTTCAAATGGCTCTGAGCACTATGGGACTCAACTGCTGTGGTCATAAGTCCCCTAGAACTTAGAACTACTTAAACCTAACTAACCTAAGTACATCACACACATCCATGCCCGAGGCAGGATTCGAACCTGCGACCGTAGCGGTCGTGCGGTTCCAGACTGTAGCACCTTTAACCGCTCGGCCATTCCGGCCGGCGAAGTGCCACAATACGACGTGGCATGGACTCGACTAATGTCTGAAGTAGTGCTGGTGGGAGCTGACACCATGAATCCTGCACGGCTGTCCATACATCCGTAATAGTACGAAGGGGTAGAGATTTCTTCTGAACAGTACGGTGCAAAGCATCTCAGTTATGCTCAGGAAAGTTCATTTCTGGGGAGTTTGGTGGCCAGCGGAAGTGTTTAAACTGATAAAAGTATTCATGGAGCCACTCCGCAGCCATTCTGGACGTCTGGGGTGTTGCATTGTCCTGCTGGAATTTTCCAAGTTCGTCGGAATGCACAATGGATATGAATGGTTGCAGATGATCAGACAGCATGCTTACCTACGTATCTCGTGTCAAAGTCGTATCTAGCCATATCAGGGGTACCATATCACTCCAACTGTATGGTCTCCACACCATTACAGAGCCTCCACCAGAGTGAAAAGTCCCATGCTGAAATGCAGGGTCCATGGATTCATGAGGTTGTCTCCATACCCTTACACGTCCATCCGCTCGATACAAATTCAAACGAGACTCGTCCGATCAGGCAACATGTTCCAGTCATCAACAGTCCAATGTCTGTATTGACGGGCCCAGGCGAAGACTAAAGCTTTGTGTCGTGCAGTCATAAAGGGTACACGAGTGGGCCTTCAGCTCCGAAAGGCCGTATCGATGATTTTCGTTGTATGGTTAGCACGTTGACCCTTGTTGATGTCCCAGTACTGAAAACTGCAGCAATTTGAGGAATGGCTGCAGTTTTGTCAGGGTGAAAGATTCTCTTCAGTCGTCGTTGATCCCGTTCTTGCAGGATCTTTTTCCAGCTACAGCGATGTCGGAGATTTGACGTTTTACCGGATTCCTGATATTCACGGTACACGTGGGAAATGGTCGTACGGGAAAATCTCCACTTCATAGCTACCTCGAAGATGCTCTGTCCTATCGCTCGTGGGCAGAGTATAATACCACGTTCAGATTCACTTAAATCTTGAAAGCCTGCCATTGTAACAGCAGTAACCGATCTAAGAACTGCGCCAGACACTCGTAGTCTTACTTCGGCGTTGTCGACCGCAGTGCCGTTTTCTGCCTGTTTTCATATCTCTGAATATGTGTGACAATACCAGTGTATAAGAGTTCTAACTCATAGTTTGGTGTGTAGATTGTTATCAATATGTACGACTCTTTCCATAGAAAAAGAGGCACTTTAAAACATCCATTGTGCTTCCTGCCTCTTGTTGATGGACTAACAAGAAGGCAACAAGGCAATCGACTTTTTGTATTTTTTGTATGGTATGGTATGTGAAGTTCAGAATTCAAATATCAACGACCTAATCAAAGCAACTTAAAAACTTTCGGGTTGGAAGAGGCTGATAGGTAAAGTAAGTAAACTGTTTATTACTTCAAATTCAATCGTCGTAACTGCGAATACATTTATCTTACTGCCAGTAAAGCTACTCATTGACTTCATGGAAAATTGTTTTCGGCAGTCTACGGAACCATGATTGAACTCAGGCGTGCACCTCTTGATCTGAAGCAAGTCGACGACCACGTATGTTTTTCTCTAGGGCTCTAAAAAATGGATCGCGATAGTATGGAGGGCAGAAGGAAACTTCTGCAGTATACTCGAAACAGCAACGGCAACACATGTTTCGCCTACTCTGGGACGCCCTTTCACATACTTCGGATGGTCCTGATTTCTCTCCAAGTTACTTTCGTATTTGTGTAGTCCCGAACAAGGACTTCCTCGGCCGTTGCTTTGATTTGGACATAGACGTGCACCCCTAGGTGTAATGGGATAAACGTAAGGTGATTACTTTTTAAATGATATACAGTTTACCAACTTCTTCCCATTTGTCTCAGTTTAATTTTACTGCCCTTTATAGGAACAATAAGATGTGCAGTTTTCATAAAAATAGTAGTTAAATGAGTTAATTAACATATATTTAAACGACGTAGAAATTCTAAGTGAACGAAAAAAGAACGAAAACGTTATGGCGAAAACGAGAATCTATCCAACTATTACCAGTCTCGAGTACTTCGATATTTTTTCTTTGTATTCAGCGATTTGTGGCGAAGCTCGTAGAACATGCAACTTTGTCTAAAAAGTTGCTTCCGACAAGTATCAAACAGACACCTCCCTTTCTTGCATGCAAACGAGCACTCTAGCTCAGAGTCACACTGTTTATCGAAAAATCTACCTCTATTTAGCTTATTAAAGATTGTAGGAAAACTCCAAAGTGGATTTTCTCGAGAATTTTTGAGAGTTACATCGAACTGCTTCGGGTTATTGATATATGAGTTCTGGATTTAAAGCGCATACATACAAAAAATTAAAAAAAATACAGAAATCCGACTGTTGTCTCCTTGTAAGTAAATTTATTTACATTGAAGGTGCTCTAGGACGTAACCAAAGGCTGATGATAGTCGTTTCACAGTGAAACATTTTCTAAACAGTGTTCTTTAAAAACAATTCAGTTGTGCGCAATTTTTTGTGTGGACAAGTTTGTTATCCGCTAAACGGACTGAGAAATGATGAAGAAAGGCAAATATTTTGCTGATAATTTTAGTAAAATTGCAAGTATTCAAGTATTCGTATGCAGTAAAATAGCTTGGAAAGAGCTGTAAGATGCTGAAGATACACTTACAATGTTTTCTTCTTGAAGTACACAAGGTTTCTGCCTCCTTAGATTATATCATACGCCAAAAAATGCTGTTACAATTACCGTTAATCATAGAAAACTTTCATCTGTAGGTCTAGACTTGTGCGATTCGAAAAATGAACATTATTTTCCAGTTAAGCAACCAGTTACACTGTAATAGCATCTACAAACGCACATAAGTATTCGGTTGGTGCATAAGTTCCTAGCGTTTTTCCATAAGTTTAATAAACACAGGAGATATACAGCGTACATAACAGAGACTTTAGACAGTGGATGCAGGATGACTGCCAACTCAACTCCTGTACAGTGTTTTCTGTCAGTCTAGCAGAATTCAGGCGGACGTTATCATGATGCAGCATCACTTCACAATGTCTTCCTTGTCATTGTTCTTCGATTGCGTCTACAGGACGTCTCAGCTGTCGACAATAAATGTCAGCAGTGATGGTTACACCTTGGGGAAGCAGTTGGTAGTACACCACAGTGTGGCTGTTCCACCAGACGCATACTGTAGGGAAGCAGCCTACTCACGCCGTATAAAATTCTCATCAGTCTTTCCATTGTGTGCCAGCCTAGTCCGCTGTAACTAGCTCTGACGTCATGAATGTTGCACACTACTTTCAAAATCAAGTAAATAACCTGAAACGGTTCTAGCATTTCAGGAGTAATACTAAATCAATATGTGTTGAATGTCAGTTCAATAACTTTAACCATTCTCGCAATTTGGACGTTTTTCTGTAAAAATCATTGGCGCAACAGAAAAGAGCTACAGACTTAAAAATTTATATTTAGATTCATTTTTCATAATAATTTAATAGAAACAGTCTTCTGGATCTCAAAAATTAAGATTTTAGTTGAAATTCATAATTTTCTGGTTTTTGTCTTAAAAATTAAGGAAGCAAGATAGATTAAGTAGGCTAATAAATAGGGCTAGGATGTTTAGATTTAAGTAGAAGGGAGATCCGCTGTAATCATAAAGATGTAAGAAATTTCAACTGAATGACTATAAAACTACAGCGATAGCGTACCTCCAAAGGGCAAGTTCAGAGCTCTTCTACTGTGTGTAGTGTAATTAAATTAATTCTCTCGCCCAAAATAATTGACTTAGCCACGTCAGACTTTTATTATGATTACTTACCTGTGTACTGATTGCGCATTTAAATTGAGAGCTTCATCTGCCATCAGCAAAAGAAGCTATGATTTATTCGGTAACTTAAAGTGGTGCTTTACTAGCCCAGCGGCTAGTTGGGAGAGCCGATTTGATCAGGCGTTCCCTTAGCCGTCCGCACCGCGGCTTTATATATAAGAACGCTGCGCGAGAGAAAGCAAGGCCCCAGTTCTCTCCAGACGCTGAATAGCACACCATCTGTGTCGGGAGTCGCGTCGCGTCGGTATCATTGCTATAAACAGCCTCGGATGCCGTATTAAGTTACTCGGGATACGCGTAACCATGAAATCATTTTCGAGAGAAGTGTTAATTCTGGGAGGACTTTAATTATCTATCTTCAGTTTGCGTATGTCGTATTTTCACGTGCCACCGCGGGACAGACATTCTACCATTATTTAGCGTGGCGTTTGATGAACATTATCATCAAATTATGGCGACCATTCACTTAAACATTTAATTTGGACAGTTATAGTTGCATCAGCGCATTAGACTCTGGACTGCTCTGTTAGTCAGTTTGTGTGGATTCTTTTTTTTTTCCATCTGTGACTTTCAGGACATAGAGAACGTTTATTTTTTTTTCGATCGTTTTTGATTATGTATCCCAGACAATCTCCTAACTCCTCAGAGCTTTAAGCTGTAGCTATAAGAGTATTTCTCAGATGAAGTGGGCACAAAGAATTCTAATTAGAGGCTTCACATTCTGCTAATCACTTTCTGGTTGGAAAATTGTAGTTAGAGAGCCAGTGTTGAGAACGGCAAAACGACAGCATAAATAATAGGAACATTTTAAACAACAATTATTCCACCCGCCGCCCCACATATGGTTAAAACTGCCGGGAACACTGCAATAATTTCTACATTCTACATTACATTTATAAAACAAATAATTTCCACCAGCCGCCCCACAATACCATTGTCTTGCCCTGACAGAAGCTGCTTTGTTTGGTCTCAGACAATCCTTTCTTTCCCTTACGTTAGTATAAATACACAATTTCGCGTCACCAGTAACGATACAGGACGGGAATGGTCGGTGTCGATCACGATCCAACTGATGACGGGCACACAAAAATGCACATATGGCCACCCACAGAGTTTTGTGATTTTGGCTTAGAGCACGCAGTACCCTTACACCCGAGTTTTGAACCTTCCCCATTGCATGCAAATGTCGTACGATGGTGGAATGATCACAGTTCACCGCTTTTGCCAGTTCTCCAGTACACTGACATGAATCATTGTGGATTAATGCGTTTAAGCGATCTTCATCAAACCCTGAATGTCTTCTGAACGTGGAGACTCACTAATGTAAAACGATCTTCCTTAAAACGAGGTAACCACTATTTTGCCGTGTTCAGCCCAATAACATTATCCACATGCTCGGCGCAAATGTTTCTCGCTGCCTCTGCTGTTATCATCATCCCTCTACTGAATTCAAACATAAGAATATGTCGGAAATGTTTCAGTTTCTCTACTTGTCACTCCATTTTCTAGCGACCATAGTGCCACTTGCTACCGCCGAATGACGAAATTATGATGCGTAAACTAGAATAACAAGAGCAAACTACAAATAAAAAAGACGAACTATAAATAAAGCCATAGCAGTTGGAATACCAACACACAAAACAAAAACACAATGTACTCATGCACTACCCCTGCCGTTGATCCCATAGTCCACACAACGAATCACTTGTTAGAGCTCTCGCTAAAGCAGGATGTACAGTGAACATAAAATGATTGCGACGAGTTGTTTGTCTGGTGGACAGACTGATGGCTTTGTACACAGGTGGACACTTGCCCAAGTGGAGGCGTGGTAGCCCACAGCGCAGACTCATTTGGCTTCCGGCTGACAGTGACCGACCTCGCTAGTGGAGCCTCCAAACCCCTACAGAGTCAATACTTCCACCCCAAGCTGGGCTTCTTCTTCACCAAGGCTAGTGGTCCCTCCACCTACCTGCTGCTTGGTCTGGCCGGTACAACGGCCGACAGCAGCTGCGATGGGAACGTGTACATGCGGGAATTCGCCAGCAACATTCAGGATGTACTCGACAAGAAGGCCACAAGAGATGCCAAAGGCAGCCAAGCTATGGATGTCATCACGCAGGTAACGCATCCTTTAATGCTACACTTATTTGTAACATTCTAACATACTGCAACTGTATACCAGACCAGGACTCGAACTGGGAACTTTGACTTCTGTGACAAGCGCTCTACTGATTGGACAATCCAAGCACGACTCGCGACCCAGCCTCACAGCTTCACTTCCGCCTGTACGCCTCCCCTACCTTCAAAACCAAGGTAACGCTTGGGTAGTTCATTCGGCAAGGCATTTCCCTCAAAGGCAACATGTTAGGTTTTAAACTGCTAGGACGTTCCAAAATCTGAAATCATCATTTGATAATAGTTAATAGAGTGGAAATGAAACTAATATATTTTACGAAAATGTCTACCTATTTTTGGCTGAAAGCAAGCAAACCGTTGTTTTGTATCTTGTCCTAGACAGTACGTCGTTTGCGAAATTCACTTTGACATCGATTACCTAAAACATCTCCATTCAGTCTAAATTCTACTAGACAACCAATGTTCCAACTCAAAAGAATTTTTTCTATTTGTACCAGACATCTGTGTTAGGATATTGGTTCCAGGGAGCTTGGCTTTTGTCCTGGATTAGCATTTGACAGCGATATCTTTTTTACCCCTTATTCATGCGCAGTGCAAAAACTTAAAAACCCCGTTGAAAAGACTATAAAAGGATTTTATTAATAAATTGTCTAATAAAGAATCAGTAAAGGCCTTGAAGGGCGTAAACCAATTAGTAGTGATCATAGGCTTATAATACGCAAAGTCATCACAGGCAGATAGCATAATAGAAACAGAATGATGAGGTAGAAAGATATAAACGCAGATAATGAAAATTTGATTTAAGAATAGAGAGGTATAAGCATCGATTCAGCATTCTACAAAGTGAAGACTACTGAGATATAGATGAAAGGGACATGTTATTAATACAGGTGTGATAATTAAGGAGAAAGAACACATAAAAAAGAATCTCTTAAGAGGAACAAGGCAGCTATTAAAACAATGGAAAACAATAAAAATGAAAAAAATCTTAATGTTATGTTGGGAATAATCACATTTCAGCAGTTATACTGGAACATGTTATAGTAACTAATAAATTGTTAAATCATTCCCAGATGTCTTTAAATCACTGCATAGTTCAAGAAATTAATCATATACACAAACCGTTAATAATGAAAGCAATGGCATTCCAAAAGTAATTCCAGGTGATTTGGAAACGCCATTCCAGGTAAGAAGAAAGGAAATGTTCTAGAAAACGGTGGAGTTAAAGCTAAAAGAAAAGCTATACAAATGGAACTTGGGAAATTATTTGTAGGTGCTATGTGGACTGAGACAATTCAAAAACTGGGACACTTATGTGATTATTCCACACCTCAGGAAACAGACAAGACACAAAGATAGTTTATTGTATTTAGGGTAACGGACGACGACTTGTAATTTACCTAAGAAGCGTTGCATTTATTCCTATACCAAACTGTAAGTTATCTCTTACAGCTGTAAAAGACTGAAATGTGCCTGATTCATAGCCTATCTCCCAGTCAGCATGGAAATATAGGGTTAATTACCTTAGTGATCACCTGATTAGTCACAAGAAAACACGAGAGGGGTATCGCACTCTCTTAAGCTACTGCCGGATACTGAAACTGCCGACAATGTACAACTATGTGAGTGTAGCATATTTGTAAACAAACTTGACAAACACGATTACAACAGTTCATAAATAACTAATACCGACAAACTCTAATAATAAGAACGAATTACAACTGTTAGTCTACTCCGTAAGTCTGGCAGTGGCGGTAGATGGCCTTATATAGCACAAAGTAATCGGCTACTCCGACTCCATACGACAAGATCCAATTACATTCTGTTAAACGATCCTATAAGCCTCATCTCATAATCACAAACTGTTGCAAGTAGTCGATCATTAGCATGAAGGTATGTAATTCTGAAATATCAGTGAGCCTTAACTAATTGGAAGTTGGCCTCACAAGGGCTCAGTACAACCCACTTGTTAACAGCGCTGGACAGACCTGGAAGGTCACCCATCCAAGTGTTTACCAAGGGCGACAGCGCTAAACTCCGGTGATTCGACGAGAATCGTTGTAGCCACTGCTGCAAGGCCGTTGGCAAGGCCTCCACAAGGTACACGTAGTATGAGGGGAACTTGTGTTACACATTCCTCCATCTAATCAACCCAGTTAACGGCTACCTATATTATCTATTAGCTATACCTCAGTTTCTAACTCACATAAATGGCTGTTAATAAAATTATATTAAATCGCTTAGAAAGTGTAAATAATACAAATGAAAACATTTTAATGAAAGAAGAACATATGTCTAGACAGGAGAATAAAGCACCTGCTTCAAGCTGGCCATATGCGTTTCCTGTTCTTAACAACACTACTTTATTTTGGAAAACCAGATGTAAGCATGTTAAGGTACGTTGTTAATTACTTCCGTGGTGCACGGTCCAGTCACATCAACGTGAAGTCACCTACAGACGAGACGGCGGGTGACAGCAGTGGAAGCGTGTACGTGGGAAGAATGTAGTCGTTGTTGTAATGGAGAAATAAAGCGATTTGTCTGACGTTGACAAAGCATGATCATTGGATTTCGGGCCAAGGATGGAAACTATTCCGAAACGGCCAAGTATATGGACTTTTCTCCTGCCTCCTTGGTTGAAGCATATCGTGCATGACAAAATGATGCTATCCAAAACCAGTGGCGCTATCTGCAACCGGCGACAATGCTACTGTGGTGTACCGCGAACCGTAAATTACAGCGGAGCTGTGTACGAGCGAATACATGTGGTTCAAACATTGCGTCTTTAATGACCGGTCAGCGAACGTTGCTCTACGTATGGCCCTCAGCAGCATACACCTGGTTCATGCACCCATGTTAATTATTGTTCATCGCCAAGAATGTGCGACCCAATGCCAGAACTGGACATCCACTGAATGGCGACAAGTGGCTTTTTCATAATCGTGTTTTATGCTACACCGGGAAGATGGACGTTGGCGTATACTGCGTGATACGTCTGAAAGCAAAGAAGGGTCGTGGCCAGAGGAGGGAGCGTTATGATCTGAGGAATGTTTTCGTGTCATTTTCTGGTGGATCTCTTCATTCTGAAAGGGAAGATGGATCAACACATGTGTGCATCTATTCTTGGAGGACATATTCGGTCTCTTGACAAGTGGTCACATTAATGTGAGTGGACAGCGTACTATAACGTTTTGTATAGAGAGGTTGCAAATTATCGCAATAATTGTTAGTTTAATGTGACATCATGTGAATCATAAATCCAACGACAAGCTTTCAGAGGTGGTAGAACGGACCAATACAAGAAAAAGAATGTCTAGTAAACAAGGGCTGTAAAATTCATACCTAAATAACTACTAGCACTTGTCCAGTACAAGAGATGTGCTTCACAGAAGTGAAGTTTACAAGTACTCATAACTCTTAAGGTATACACTTTAGAGCATGTTTACTAGACCTTTTTTTTCTTGTTTTGCTCCGTACTGCCAACCCTGAAACTTTCTCGGTGGAGTTCTGGTTCAGTTTGTATGTATGCAAGCAGGGTTAGTTTTGACTCATGGTCACAGTTTCAATATTTAACATGGTCTGTGTAGTAGGTGACGCCATGAAATTTATTTAAAGGTGAGCAGCAGTGTGTAATTTGGCTTTGGTTTTCACTCCTTGGATTTCGGTCCCGCGTCTGATGCTGCTTCAGCCATTGTTTCGGAGGGTGTGTTTAGTAGCAGTCTAGATAGTCTGGGTGGCGACGCTACCGCGCTAACTAAAATTGTTTAACTTTGTTTTGATGACGAGTGTTGAAACAGATTAATTTTTGTGTTTACAGTCTCACACCTTAGCTTTTCTCTGATGAGCATAGGCCTTACACTTGGAATATTTGACAGTGTCTTTCGTTGACTGGACTGAACGCTGATTCAAACATTAATTTTATTTTTGGGACTTGAGGCAGCAGACTAATTTATCTAATTTGCTTCAGCTGATATTTAGACTCGCATGTGATGGACTAGTTTGGTTGTTTACTGCTGGTTGGTTGGTTGGTTGTGTGGGGAAGGAGACCAGACAGCGTGGTCATCGGTCTCATCGGATTAGGGAAGCATGGGGAAGGAAGTCGACCGTGCCCTTTCAGAGGAGCCATCCCGACATTTGCCTGGAGTGATTTAGGGAAATAACAGAAAACCTAAATCAGGATGGCCGGACGCGGGATTGAACCGTCGTCCTCCCGAATGCGAGTCCAGTGTCTAACCACTGCGCCACCTCGCTCGGTACTTGTTTACTGCTGTGATTATTTGAAATAATGAACTTTGGTGTTACGTCGTGATAAATAGCGCAGTCGGGCTTTGAGTGTTTGCTTATGTGTAGGCTGTTACACGAACTTTCTACACATGTTAATTAAACATGGTTTCAAGCCGCGTCGAGTGGTTTACTGCCCGCGAGCTTTCGGCAGAGATCCCCTCTGCCATTGTCAAGTGGATGACTGTCCTGTGGTTGTCACTGTCGTGCTTATATAGCCGCGCCGTCACTCGTGACGTCACTGTTGCTCGGTCCCGCACAATATATGGTAATGTTTTGGCCGCGCGACCGCCAGGAACGCTTCAACTCCCTGAACAGCTGAGTACAGCGTGGGATCCGGTGTTGAGGGAGTTGAAGGGGGACCGGCGGTCTCTGCTTGAAACCCGAGAATGTTTCACTACGGATATCGCCGCGAAAGCATGCATTCGTACGTAACGTACCTCTAAGGGGAGGAGACGCGGCGCATCATCAAACACCTGGGAAAGCTGCGCGCTAAGAAGGCTAATTTACTAAGCGCGCTCGCCTTCCTACTACGCTGCCGTGATGAGAAGACGATTCCACGTTTTGCCATCGTTAACCATCACATAGACCCCACGGCAGCCAGAAGAATTTTTCGCCCTGCTAACTTAGCCCTGCTGCGGGAGAAGGTACATTTCACCAAAAAACAGCTGGATACAAACGGTCGTGAGCGTTTGGCCGTTCACCTGCATCTGACAAGATCACTTTCAGCTTTGGATTGGGACTGGATCGACGCAGCAGCAGTTGCACAGCAAACATCATAGAGACAAAGAGCAACGGGGAAGCAGAAAGGGAAATTCAGTAGGCTTTCGCTGCAACAACATGGAGCAGAACATTAAGTTACGGAATGTGCTGTAATCAACATGACAGCAAGAAACTTCGACGCAGGTGCCATCTCAGCACTTCCGCCACGAAGCATCCCCTTCGCTGACATTTTGATTGGTGTTGAACAAACGGCTCGTAAGTTTCCAAGTAATGTGGCTGAGGAAATTCTTAGAGAAACGAGCCATATTCTTTTAAGTCCAAACTACCAGCTTCAAACAAGACTAGAGCTGAACACAGTGGCCTCCGTGCTCTCCGAAATGATCCTCTCACCGTCGTCCTACCAGCTGACAAAGGCAATGCTGCGTCTTAATGGAACGAGCGGACTATTACGCAGAAATCAGACGGGTGTTGGAGGAAGACACATACCAAAAATTACCTCGGGACACTACATCCAGAATAGTGAGGAAGACTTCAGAGTTTCTCAAACGGTCATTGCTGGAAGATAATACTATTAAGAACCTCCTCCCCAAGGCACTAAGACCGCCCACGTTCTATGGTCTGCCGAAGGTGCATGAGAAGGATACACCGTTGAGGCCGATGGTAAGTACCATCGGGTCGTCGACCTATAAGCCTACAAAACATCTGGCCAGCCTCCTCTCTACGCACGTTGGACACTGTGGACACCATATAAAGGGTACGGCGGACTTCATCAATCGGGTTAAAGTTCTGCGACTTGCTGAATGGGATATTATTGTTAGCCGCGATGTGGTTTCTTTATTCACCTGTGTCCACATCACCGACTCTATTGACTTGCTGTCCCTGCTCTTTGACTACACCATCGCGGATTTATTTAAGCACACTGTGACGTCATCATTTTTCTTACATGGTTGAGAATATTTTAATCAAACTGGCGGCGTAGCGACGGGAAGTCCATTAGCTCCAGTAGTAGCCAACCTCTTCATGGAGCATTTCGAAGACATCGCCTTGGACACGGCTCCTGCAAGGCCGAGCTTTTTTTATCGCTACGTCGACGATACCTTCGTCATTTTGCCGCATCGATAAGACAAATTAGAACAGTTCTTGGAGCCTCTCAACAGCAACCACAACTACATCAACATCACGATGGAAGTAGAGTAGGAGGGTTCCGTGCCGTTCTTGGACGTGCTTGTCCGCCGTAAACCCAATGGACTTCTAGGTCATAGCGTTTACCGCAAGCCCACCCACACGGATCGGTATCTGAACGCCACCAGCTTCCATCACCCAGCACAGATACAGTCAGTTCTCAGGGCCTTAGTACATCGAGCTGAAACCGTTTCAGACACTGAAAACTTGACGAGAGAATGGAGCCACTTACGCATAGTTTTTAAGGAAAATGATTACAACAACAAACAGATCTCATAAGCAGTGTCATCCAAGTCTCAAAGGAAGAAGACCGCTGAAGAAGAGACCAAGCAGGTTGCATTCTTAGCTCGGCAACAAGGAAGATTAGTCGGCTCCTGAGGAGGCATAAATTAGACACAATCCTCAGGCCTCCGGCAAAGATCCAGCGACTAATGAAATCTGTGAAAGACGATGTAGGTTTCAGAATGCCAGGAATTTGCAAGATACCGTGTGGATGTGGGCAGTTCTATGTCGGCCAGACTGTTCGCACTATTGAACAGCGCCGCATAGAACATGAAAGGTGTTACCGTCTGCGCTATCCCGAAAAGTCAGCTGTAGCAGAACATGCTCTGGAAAACGGACACCGAATTGCACTCGATGAGACGTCTATTATTAAACGGAGTAATGGCTTCTGGTATAGCGTGATAAACGAGGCCATAGAGATTAGAATTTCTGACAACACCTTCAATAGAGACGGTGGACTGCAGCTGAGTACAACGTGGGATCCGGTGTTGAGGGAGTTGAAGCGGGCCCGGCGGTCGCGAGGCCAAAACATTACCTTATATGGTGCGGGGCCGTGCACCAGTGACGTCACGAGCGACGGCGTGGCTATATAAGCACGGCAATGACAACCACACGACAGTCATCTACTTGACAATGACTGAGAAGATCTCTGCCGAAAGCTCGTGGGCAGTAAACCACTTGACTCGGATTGAAAACTAAGAATGTTTGTTTAACGGAAATCGCCGCAAAAACCTGCATTCGTTTCTACACTGTGTTCCACTTGCATTAATCTCGTACACTATATTAATTATGATTATTACTATATTTTCATTTTAATCCGCAGTTGTGTAAGGACATTATTCGGAATTGTGTGAATTATTTGCAATACAAATTTGATGAATATTATTCTGTTTTAAACAACTTTGTTAGTCTGACATGATTTATTCATGTATTTTATCCATTTATAAATTACGTCTCTAGCCTGCCTACTACACTATAATGATCTGAGGGACAGTTCTTTAAGAGACGTGTGAGCTTTAGAGCACATGTGTACAACCGACCCCCTTGACGCAAAAGCCGGTCAAGCTAATCGTTAGGGACCATAAGTTATTCATTGCCCACACAACAGCTGCTGGACAAAACTGCTGGTTTAGTCATAGGTTGAGCATTAGAAAGATTTGTATTTCAAATTTTTTGTGGGCTATTTTGAAGTAATGAACTGTTAAGATCACTTTCTGAGCGATTGGATTTTGCGTTTGACGTATTCTAAGCTCCAGTTTATGTGTACGTCGATTTCAGAACTATATAATTCCCTCTACAAAGATTCGTTATTACTATCCAGCTAGGTGTAGAATATACTGAGCCAGTCAGTTACCGTTTATATGATATTACTGTGCAAGCCCAGACTGTCTGGCGTAAATTAAAAAAGGTGACTGTAGTGTCAGTTTGTTCAAGATAGTTTTTTGTGTGTACACCGCACCAGTTCAGTATTAGACGGAACGATACTTACCGATTAACTCGATTATTTTCAGTGACAGATAATGTAATAATGCAGTTAAGTGCTGCTCGATAAATGGAATTGATAATTACTAATGACTAAGACGTTCGCTGCGGACAGCAACAGAAAAAATTCTTAATGGGTCTCTCCAAAGTTTCAATAAAGTTCCCAATATACATCAGACTATTTATTTAGTACATAGCCTTTGGACAGTTTTGACAGAGACTCAAGTAGACAAATCTGTCATAGTACATATGAAATAACACAGCTATTTTAAAGTACCTCTCTGAAAGAATTATTAAGTGTTTATGAAGCAAATCGTCTCTGCTGTATTATCACTTATGTTCTGTGCGTATACAAGTAATTGTGTTCCACTCCCAGCCACACTTTTTCTGTAACATGGTGTAAGAACAGTGGTCGTAAAATATATCCTAACCAGCAGAGGTTGGAGACGATTATTACCACTTGTCAACGACAATCTGTTCCAAAGGCGACAGGAATTGCTGCTGTTTGTGAATGTAGGTCTTCAGTTTCCGATGATATGCGGTGAAGAGAGCAGCTAGCAATGAAAATATGGAGTCAGGCACTTCGCAAAAGCCATTGCTCACGCACCACATAAGGCTGCAAGTCTTCGACGGTCCGAAAAACATAAAAATGGCCAGTAGGTAACTGGAGACATTTGATATGGTCAGATGAAGCGCAATTTGCCTCCGTTTAAATGATGCAAGTGATCGAATGCGCCGGTGGGCACATGAACTGTTTAACGTGTACTGTCTGGAGTATAGACTTCAGGCTGGAGGTGGTTCTGTAATGTTTTCGGAGTGTTTTTGAAGTGTATTTCGTGTGATCACTTAGCCTATTCGTACAGGTTACTGTCTCCCTATACCTAGTTGTTTATTTCAACTTTCTTGCTGGCCTGTTTCGTCTTTCATTCTACATTTGCCAGACGTAATGCACGGCGCAATGTCTGGCACTATCTGGAAAAGCAGTTGGAGCGTAGGAGTCAATATCCCCGCAACGTAGTAGCTCCGCAACAGCTTATCACCTGTGAGTGGATTCAGCTCCACATGTCATAACTGAAAAAACCCTTTGGATTCTCTTTCTCGCCGACGCCGTTATCAAGCACAGTGGTGGTGTTCTTATCTTGTTTGGATTGAGGTATAACATTTCCCTGTCATAATAAGAATATCTAGCTCTGCTGTGTCTGGTAAGTCCAGCTACTCATCCAAGCACAAAGGAAACTGTAAAACATTCAGTTGAATACCCTGCTATTCTACGCAGCCCTTTTTTCATTTTCCATTCTTTTACTTCATTTATTTATTTATTTTTGACTGGTTAGATGTGGAACTCCACGAATTCCTCTCCTGCGCATCGTCACAAGCGCGAAGTGGCCTTGGTATATTGTTCACAACGCGGTCTAGAAGTTGTGACTGAAGGCTGTTCCACTTTCCGATGGCGGCCCCGAAGTTGACCATGTGTGACGACAGCTCCCATAACGAAGCACGCCAGGTTCCAACTGGTCGCAAGCTTCTCACATAACGGTGGTACTGCTATTCTGTGGAATCTTACCTCCTGGAGGAAGATGTGCCCATCAACGGCACCGTGTGCACGTTCATTATTTATTTGAATGATGAAATCATTGGGGAGATGTTGACCGTCGGTCTGGACAATAATCTAGACGATCCTGTTCCAATACTGAAGAGCGATGAGCACAGCCAGGCATCTATACATGATACTGTAGAAATGCATGACTGATCCATATCTGTACTGAGTCGTATGCCTTTTGGCGTGTCTGAGAGAAGCATTAGTACCTAGCCGCTTCCCCACTCTTCTCCGACGATCATCAGGCGTCAGAAAATCACTGCTTCCATGTGAAAAGACACGTCATTGGTAAATGTTCTGTTCCAAGTGTTCCATTATCAACAGTCTTCACGTGCCACAGTGAGTGGGACACCAAAAAAAAAAAAAAAAAATTTAAATGATCGTATGGCATTGTTGGCCGCGAGTTCACATTCGGGGGAGTTCGGCCGCCGTATTGCAAGTCCTTTTTAGGTGACGCCACGCTGGCGTCTTGCGAGTCAGTGATGATGATATTGATGAAGAAGAGCACACAAACACCCTGTTCCCTGCCGGGAATCGAACCCGGGTCCCTTGCGTGGTAGGCGGTAACGCTACCGCTACGCTACGGAGGCGGACAGTGGGACACAATCTGTGAAGGACGAAAATTATTTAAACTGAAAAAACTGTGTGTGGTTGCACAGGACACCACAAGAAACGTTTTCCTCTAATGTCACAATTACCTGCGAGGGTTTTCATCCGGTGTACGGCTTATTGCTGTCAACATTCAGCTCCTTCACGAGCAACTGTTAATCCATTTGACTTACAGCGTGTGCACATCCTGGAACTGCTTGATTATGCACCCTGATCACAGCGTTCGCAGTATTCATGTAACAGCTTGAAAATGCATCCTACACTTCCGTTCTTTGCGCTATTTACAGATGAGACAACGTTCGGAAACTTGTGGTTCTGATTCCAAGTTAAACTGTAAGTCCCTTTAAGCCGGTTTGATATCTGGGATAAGTTAGGTACTCGCAAGCTGCTGAAGTGCCGCCCAACAGAAAGACATGCACCAGGGCATTCTCCCACACGAAATAATTATAGTTTACAGGTCCTGGTACGTAATAAAATGGATCATCTGTACCCGTCCTTTCCCACTTTTTTTTAGTATATAGATACCAGTTTCAGTGACTTAATATGCCACCTACTGATGCTGAGGTGGTGAACTCCAATCGCATACACGATACCATGAGATAATAACATTTATGGAACAGTTTCCGTAGACTGCTGTAACAACGACGTTTGTCTACAACCATCAACTATTATTACTATTATTATCTACAAACATAATTTAGTTTGTACGGAATACTCAGAAAGTGAGTCTTACTCACACTTTTTAGGCTTTTTTTTCGGCTTTTTAGGTAAACTATGCCGATGTGGACGACAGAAATGAATACTCTTCACATAGTATGCTGCATAAGAAAGGGTCACTACGCGCTTGCCTGGGTAATTATATGAGACGAAATGCGGTTTAAAATCTAAAACATAAGCGTGTCCTCGATATCTCACTTTTGATTTTATAGTGCGCCATATTTACGAACAGATCATAAATACACACATAAGCATCGAATCAGAAGTGGAAAGCAATACTTCCACCAGAAATTTCAACAACCTGAAGTGTTGCCAGTTCGTGCAGCTTCCTGTTACTTGGCATTATTTAAGTGATTACAAAATCAAATCAAAATCACGCACTGGTTAGCCAATGTGGACGTACAAGTAAATGAATGTATAGAAGAGGTTGTAATCAGCCTTCAGAGAATCAGAATTGTCTTTCAGTCTGAAAGATACTTGTTCATGACATAATCAGGAACTATCCTTTTGTGTATGTTAGAAAGCTTATAGTGCGCTTGCTTAGGGTCTGGATTCGGCCGACACTTCAGGTAATAATTTTTAGCAATCTCAAACTGACGCTCTTCGCCTCTAGTAAAACAATTTGAACAACGTAGGCTCGCGCCGTGATTCCAAATCCACATTAAGTATGACGTTTCTCAGCTACCTATTTTAGGAGAGTCGATGTGGGCTGGACCGTGACAGAGGCGGAAGTCACGCCACGTAGAAACTGTGTCACCTTTTTGCTTTCTTCCACATTTCTTCTGATATTAATGAGCTATTTGTCGTTTAATGTCTTTTATTCTTCAATGTATCTGAACTCCAGATGTTGAAAAGACCGGTGCAGGGCTGGTATTCGACTCACGTCTCTCCTTTCGCTGGGTGTGACTCATTTGAGACGATGCAGTTCCATTGTTTTATTGTTTCCCCAAGATTATACACTCATCTGTCTCCACGAAAAGCAAGTGTTTTGGTTCGAATCCTGGTCTGGAGCAGATGTCATTTTAGGCTGTAGCACACACGCAACAAACGGCAGGTGTCGAACAATTATAATTTCCTATGTCTCTCCTTGCTTTTCAACAATAACGATTGGTGCCGCTTTCGACACAAGGTGAGAAGTTTCAGACATACCTAGAACTTTTAGCCAAATCGTTTCAGGTTCATACCAGCCACATTTAGTTACTGATGAAAAATAATTCCATAGTCAGTGCCTCTTTGTGTTTGATCAATGACGATGTATGTGCAAGGTTCGACTCCCACTCAGCACAGAACTTTACGTCATGTTATTTTTATTTCAGACACGTGCCAATCTCGCTGCTGGTGGAATTAACGAATTTTTAATGTCTGCGCCTAGACGTTAAATCTCGGTAAGGGAAAAGTTCTTGGTATCGTAATTTCAGTTTCAGTTATCTGTCCTCTGGTGACAATTTTTGATAGTTAACATTCGACTGTACTTTGTTTACTATCCGATTAAGTGCTAAGTTCGAATACCCGTTCAGCACAAAACTTTATGCCGTGTCATTCCAAGTTTAAACCTGAGCGCATATTGTGACCTAAACCATGATCTTTGTGGCTAATTAACAGGAGCAGTAGTTGCTGGATTGGAGTCCCAGTTACCACCCCAGTACAAAACTGTATTAAATGCAATTTCATATTGATACTTGCTTTTTGAAACGTCATTTACTGTAATAAATTTGAGTTTACAATGGTAATGGCTTTGTCGTCTGTAATACTGTGTTCTCAGATGTTTGCATTATAGTAATACACATTTGCACCTGGATTGACAGCCATACAGAGCTATTATTTTTTGTGACCTCTTGTAGAAACCATTTTTTGTTGTCAAATGACTGTAGCGAAAAGAAGAGGACCTGCTAGGTAGTTACGTTATGCCGGTTGTACACAACGCATTTCAGGCCGTTCGCTTACTTTTGAGCACCATAGAACATAATTTTAGGTGTGGTAGTATAGTGTATTCTGAACGTAATACATCATATGAGCATATGTCCTTTTCTCAATAGCCTCCGAGGAAATTAATGAAAAGAACAGTGAACGGGAAAAATTCAGTGACAGTAAGCGAATCACTGTGATTTAATGTTTTGTTTAGTTGTGTACATATGCTCACAAAAGACGTCACTGCAATACATCTTGCAGCTGTTGCAGACAGATGCTCTGTTGCTGATCTGACCTCATTAAAGCAGTCGTTTACTTGAACACACGTATGTAAAATATGAATGACAAGTTCCATGTAGTAAAGAATGTCCTATTTGCTGTTCCGGTGGAAATGTCCGAAATTGGAGTAGCATCAGCTCAGCTGGTGTACAAGTCAGTTGCCGTGAAGACACATCGAAACCTTGCTGCTAGAATGCGCGGAGAGCCAAGCCAAGCCAAGCCAAAAAAAAAAAAAAAAAAAAAAAAAAAGGGAAAAACGTATGGTTGCAGAAAAATGACCTATGTTCAATAAAGACCACACTACGCAGTCTAACGTCGCTTTGATTGTATTTGCATGTGAGTGCAGGTGAAGAAGGACATGCGAGTGACGCGCTACGATTTCAAATATCTGTATGACGGATACGGCCGGGAAAAGAGCATATGTTCATTTGAAGATTTTTGTTCAAAATTATCAATACTATCATCTCTGAATCTATATACTTTTCCTCCTGGCTCACCCTGTATACTTTCACTGTGCTCCACAAAATACGGTAACATCTGACCGCAACATACATGAGGCTTCACTTGAAGAAATACTGACAGTTCACTACTGCTATACAGGTGGTGCGTCGTGCTCTTTCTACTGACCCCGAGTCAGAACTAATGTGTTCTTTAAATGAAGGTATTAATTTTAAGAAACTGTATATAAAAGATTTTTCTTAGTTACGTAGCTTTTCTAGTAATGCTGAATAACTAATAACTGTCTGGTACGTGAAGTATCATTGAAATCAACAATATTGGCCTCGAATTAAATGTATTCTTTTACCATTATTTACTGAATTAAATTCAAGTATATTTGGGTTTTTTTAGAAATTAAAAGCAAACACAGAACACAAATTCCCACCGACCGTCTTTCCCCATAACTCTCTTTCATGACAACGTGTCCCTCCCCTACCCTGCCACCCTCCACTGTCACCCTTTCCATTCCGCTGTCACCTCAAGAAACAAAAATACCCTCCATTGATCTATATGGCAAGAAATTTCAAGTATTAAAATTTGTTTATAAAGTAGGCATTTTTTGCTGAGTAACTGATCTTTGAAAATTAATGAAACTTGGGATCCTTTGTACGTTTGTAGGAATCCACGAGAATAGAAACTGCCAGCTGATATGAAAAAAGGTCAGTAATTAGAGTCTTAACTAAGGATAAATTTCTTTCTTAGAAAACAAGTCATTATATTCTTGATCAAAATACAAAAAAATGAAAAGAAGAAATAACTAGCTGAAGCAATAAAGGACGACAGTAAAATAATGTGAAAACATACAATTACTTTCCAGTTGTTAGAAACTTCTATAAGCCTTAGAAAATTCTAGAATTTCCACTTTATCAAAAAAACGAGAAAGCCTACCCTACATGCTTTCAGAGGACACTAACTAAGGCAAAGTATAGTCTTTCAGTCCTGCTTGCAGAACCAGTTGGTTACGGAGTGCACTAAGACAAAGTGTCGTCGTCCTTCACTGCAGCTTTCAGAACCGGTTTTAGATAAGATAAGTGCCACCGTCCTATTTTCAGTATCATTTGACTTTGTCATCCGGTAATATTCCGATTAGTTACACACGTAAGTGAGCGACGGCGGTATGTTCTCAGTATAAAAATGTGATGGCGATGGCAGTATCAACGTCGTACCTCCACAACACAGATTTCATAGTTACATCTGGCGATTACGTTTCGTTGGCGAACTGACACGTTTGACTAACTTCTGGTGAGTATCGTCATCAAAATTCCCTATTTTTATTGAGTTGTAAGATAGGCGAGAGTTTTACCAGCAATTAATGGAACTGCATTAATGCAGTACGTTAATGCACTAATTTGCTGAGCTGATCTAATGTTTGTCACATGACGTTTATTAATTACTCTAACTTAAGCATTATGAAATCTTGATATTTAAGTGTTAGCAAAGTTTTCATCCTCTTGTTCCTCTATAGATCTAAGTTCACGAAACCGTAAACTGTTGTTTGGAGTTAGTCGCAGTGTAGAATCACGTTACAGAATCGACCGTTAATTGCAAGTTCAGAAAAAAATCGTTCTAGTAACTTATGACACCTCCACTTGCCTTGGTGACAGCTGCGATTCTCTGTCATACTGAATGAATAGAGTCATCAATCAGTAGGTAAATGATTCTGCAAGGATATGTGGTTTACCAGTACAGATTCACTTGCTGAAGATGCGAAATGTATCATGTTTATGAGCGTTGTTGTTGTACTCTTCAGTCCAGAGGCAGGTTTGATGCAGCTCTCCATGCTACTCTATTATGTGCAGGCTTCTTCATTTCCATGTAACTTCTGCACCCTACATGCTTCTGAATCCGCTTAGTCTGTTCATCTCTTGAACTTCCTCACCGATTTTCACCCTTCACGCTGCCCTTCAGTACTAAATTGGTGATCCCTTAATGCTACAGAACATGTCCTGCCAACCAATCCCTCCTTCTAGACAAGTGGTGCCACAAATTACTCTTCTCCCCAATTCTATTCAGTACCTCCTCAATGGTTACGTGATCTACCCATCTAATCTTCAACGTTCTTCTGTAGCACCACATTTCGAAACCTTCTGTTCTCTTCCTGTCTAAACTATTTTTCGGCCACATCGTCCACGTTTCTCATCCATACATGGCTACACTCCATACAAATACTTTGAGAAAGGGCTTCCTGACACTTAAATCTATACTCGATGTTAACAAAGTTCCCTTCTTCTTCAGAAACGCTTTCCTTGCCATTGCCGGTCAACATGTTATATCCTCTCTACTTCGACCATCATCAGTTATTTGGCTCCCCAAATACGAAAACTCATCTACTACTTCAAGTGTCTCATTTCCCAAAAAAATTCCCCTCAGCATCACCTGATTTAGTTAGACTACATTCCATTATTATCGTTTTGGTTTTGTTGATGTTCATCTTGTAGCCTCCTTTCAAGACATGGTCCATTCCGTTCAACTGCTCTTCTAGATTCTTTGCTGTTTCTGACAGAATTACAATGTCATCGGCTAACTTCAAAGCTTTTATTTCTTCTCCGTGGATTTTAATTCTCCAGATTTTTCCAACCCTGTCTCGCACCCTTCCCAACCACTGCTTCCCTCTCATGCCCCTCGACTTTTATAACTGCCATCTTGTTACTGTAAAAATTGAAAACAACCCTTCGCTCCCTGTATTTGACCTCTGCCAACTTGCGAATTTTTAAGAGAGTATTCCAGTCAACATTGTCAAAAGCTTTATCTAAGCCTACAAATGCTAGAAACGTAGGTTTGCCTTTCCTTAATCTGTTTTCTAAGATAAGTCGTAGGGTCAGTATTGCCTCATGTGTTCCTATATTTCTACGGAATCCAAATTGATCTTCCCCAAGGTCGGCCTCTACCAGTTTTTCGCCCGTCTTCTGTACAGAATTCGCGTCAGCATTTGCAGCCGTGACTTATTAAACGCCACGAGGGATTAGCCGAGCGGTCGGCACGGTAGCTCAGCGTGTACGGTCAGAGAGCTGGCTGACCTCTGTAATAAAAAAACTGAGTGAATAGATCAAAAACGAACTTCTTTAACGGACGTAACGTGACGTCCGCGACGACGAAATACAACGAACCATAACGAAAAAGACCAAAAAGCGGTCTAAGGCGCTGCAGTGAGGAACTGTGCGCCTGGTCTCGGCGGAGGTTCGAGTCCTCCCTCGGGCATGGGTGTGTGTTTGTCCTTAGGATAAATTAGGTTAAGTAGTGTGTAAGCTTAGGGACTGATGACCTCAGCAGTTAAGTCCCATAAAATTTCGCACACATCTGAACATTTTTGAACTTATTAAACTGGTAGTTCACTAATTTTCACACCTGTCAACACCTGTTGTAATAGACCCTCTGTGTATTCCTTCCTCCTTTTGCTTTCCCTTCTTTGCTTGGAACTGGTTTTCCATCTGAGCTCTTGATATTCATACAAATGGTTCTCTTTTCTCCAAATGTCTCATTAATTTTCCTATAGGCAGTATCTATCTTACCTCTACCGATATATGCCTCTACATTCTTACATTTGTCCTGAGTCATCCCTGCTTAGCCGTTTTGCAGTTCCAGTCGATCTCATTTTCGAGACGTTTGTATTTCTTTTTACCTGCTTCATTTACTGCATTTTTGTATTTTCTCCTTTCATCAATTAAATTGAATATCTCATCTGTTACCCAAAGATTTCCACTAGCCCTCGTATTTTTACCTACTGGATCATCTGCTGCCTTCACTATTTCCTCTCAAAAATCTACCCACTCTTTTTCTATTGTATTTCTTCCCCCTGTTCTTGTCAATCGTTCCCTAATGCTCTCTCTGAAGCTCTCCGCCACCTTTGGTTCTTTCAGTTTATCCAGGTCCCGTCTCCTTAAATTCCCACCTTTTTGTGAGTGTAAGACAGAAAAGAACATTCTTAATAATGTTCGACATGTTCATTACTACACCGCAATTAAGGATATCCGTCACTTCGCAAACAACTGATCACCCTTGTGGAAGCATGCCTTTACAGGGTAGTCATACAACGTTATTTACATTTTGCACAATCTAGGCTCTGACTGCTGACCTTTTGTGGCTATAAGTATTTTATTGGACATGGAAATGGAAATGGAAAGTAATGAATGGTTGTAAACTGTTGCTTATTAACTACCTGGTCCGTTTCTCGTAATGAAACCCAAAGTGCGACCTTTTAGTTCCTGCCGCGCGAAAGACTTGAGAACTATAAATAGCAAATTAACTCAAGGCATCCCCTGCTAGAGGTCTCTGAGTGAGTACCGATACGCAGCAGTTTAAATCGATTTATTCTTATAATGCTTTCTGCATAATATTTACATCAGATTCAGCTAACAAAAAAGGTCCCCACTAGCTGAAAATTAGCTTACGTCATTTATTAGGCCGTCAGTGAGGCAAGATCTTCCATTTCCGTAGCGGAACAGGTGAGTGAAACGTTCGTTTGATAATTACTTTTACGAACTTCAAACCGGAGCGACTTATTTCCAGTTACATGAAGGGTTACTGGCAGAAATTTTTGAATTTGTTGCATGTTTGAATGCTTACTAGGCGCAGCCTCTCTTTGCAATAGCAGTTACAGTTTGTGATCAAAAGTATCCGGACACTCCCAAAACCACCCGTTTCTTGTATCAGGCTCATTGTGCTGCCACCAACTGCGAGGTACACCATATCAGCGATCTTAGTAGTCATTAGAAATCGTGAGAGAGCAGAGTGGGGCGCTCCGCGAAACTCACGGACGTCGAACGTGGTGAGGTGATTGGGTGTCACTTGTGTCATACGTCTGTGTGCGAGATTTCCGCACTCCTAAACATCCCTAGATCCACTGTTTCCGATGTGACAGTGATGTGGAAACGTGAAGGGACACGTACAGCACAAAAGCGTACAGGCTTACAGAGACCGCTGACAGCTGAAAGGGTCGTAATGTGTAGTAGGCAGACATCTATCCAGACCATCACACAGGAATTCCAAACTGCATCAGGATCCACTGCAAGTACTATGACAGTTAGAAGGGAGGTGAGAAAACTTGGATTTCATGGTGGAGCGGCTGCTCATAAGCCACACATCAGGCCAGTAAATGCCGAACGACGGCTCGCTTGGTGTAAGGAGAGTAAACATTGGTCGATCGAACAGTGGAGTCACGAATCACGGTACATAATATGGCGATTCGATGGCAGGGTATGAATGTGGGGAATGGCCGGTGAATTTCTTCTGCCAGAGTGTGTAGTGCCAACAGTAAAATTCGGAGGCGGTGGTGTTATGGTTGGGTCGTGTTTTTCATGGAGTGGGAGGGGGGGGGGCCTTGCATCCCTTGTTGTTTTGCGTGACATTATCACAGAACGGGGCTGCATTCTTGCTTGCCACTGTTGAAGAGCAATTCGGAGATGGCGATTGCATCTTTCAACAAGGTCGAGCACCTGTTCATAATGCACGGCCTGTGGCGGAGTGGTTACACGACAGTAACATCCCTGTAATGGACGGGACTGTACAGAGTCCTGACCTGAATCCTGTAGAAAACGTTTGTGATGTTTTCGAACGCCGACTTCGTGTTGGGCCCCAACGGCCGACAACGATACCTCTCCTCAGTTCAGCTTTCCGTGAAGAATGGGTTGCCCCAAGAAACCGTCCAACACCTGATTGAACGTATGTCTGCGAGAGTGGAAGCTGTCATCAAGGCTAAGGGTAAGCCAACACCACTTTGAATTCCGGCATTATCAATGGAGGGCCCCACGCACTTGTTAGTAATTTTCAGTCAGGTGTCCGGATACTTTTTATCACATAATGTATGTGTAAACTACTGCTTCTTGTATCGACACTTGTGTCGTCCAAGTGTTTGTTTGTCTATTTTGGTTAGAAAAGCTCAGTGTCAGTTAGACTGTTAGTGAGGCAGCCCTAACCGTTCCCGCAGATGAACAGGCGGGTAAAGTTTCCGTTTGCTAATTATTTTGCGAGCGTCAGGTGAGAGCGAATTATTTCCAGTTACCTGTATGATTACTAGTTTAAATTGTAAATTTCTTACGTGTTTGTGTTGCATACTAGGCACGTTCTAGCGTAGTGTACAGTTTTGACATCTTTGGTAAGGACAGCGGCTGTGATTGCAGTGTTCGGATGTGGACTGAGTTAGTGACGATTCGCCACAGATCCAGGCGTTGCTGGCTTCGGTCACGCAGCTTGAGGCTGTTGCCAATGTTCATCACTGTGAGGTGCCAAACGTGGAGATCCGAGGGACGTCTAGCACATTCCACGTCTCCCAAAATCGATCCAGTGCTGTTTATGTCCTTGCTACCACCTGGGTGTAGGCTTCAAACTCACCAGTGGTTGACTGGGTTATCATTCCGAAGTGACACAGGCAGCAGAAGACTTTCCTGAGGCCTATCGAATGGTCAGACAAACGGGTTCGAAGTACTGTCTTGGGTGATACAGGCCCTGAACCATCGCTTGTCAGGTTTTGGAGGAAGCCTCTCAACCTTCAAGAAGCGGACATTCACACAAGGTGGCATTACTCGTAGTCGTAGCTCCAATTTTAGGCACTTAATGAGGGCCCTTAGGTACATGGCTGCTAAGGAGGGGAAGAAATCCATTGTACAGTCCGCATGCGTCCAGGGGGAAACCATCCAGGATGTGGAATGGGTCCTCCCACACGCCACCAAGAGAACAGGGTGCAGTCAGCCTCTAGTCGGTTCTAATTATGTATGCCGCTTTGGGTGGGAAGAGTTTCTATCCTCTTCGGGCGTTTAGCCGAATTAGCTAAGACTGCCAGTTGTGCTATCCGCGGGAACAGCATCGCCGACAGTACCGATTGCCGACCTTTGTTACAGAGCAGAGTCTGAATCAGGCAACCGTGTAGACTGCTGATTCCTCATCTTCCGTCGTAGAGTGGTGGGCTATAAGGTTCCGCTAAATAGGTGATGCTACATACGCAGGGTAGAAGGAGGCTTTATGGATTGGAATAGAAGGGTTTTTAGGTTAGAGGATCCCAGTAAAGAAGAAAATGTCAAAGGTTGCCGGTCAAAGACCACACAAGAGCCACAAATATTATAGTATAAGCTCCGACAGCTATGTTGAGAAAAGAACAAGAACACCAGACGTCAATGCGACGGGTGTTCAATAAATAATACCACACAATTTTTCTGAAACCAGGTTGGTATTACTCGAGATTTCAATACACCATATTATTCCCAATATTTCTTGGCTAGAAAACCCCATAATATCCATTCAATGCGAGGTCCTTACGCCACCTTACTGAGAGGGCTCGTATGCCTGCATGTTACCACTCTACTGGTCAACGTTGCAGCCAAACTCTTCCTTCATCGATGAACTCCCCATCGTCCACAACTGCTTCCTGTGGAGTGCATTCATCATTGTAAGATGTGAAATACTGGCTGTAGGAAGGATGAGGAAGATACTTCTAGGGTGTGGAAACTTGTGTGAGGCCTTTTGTTGTCATGAGAAGGAGAAGTTAGTTTGCATTTTTACGGCGACGAACACGTTGAAGTCGTTTCCTTGATTTCTTGAGGACAGCACAGTAAACTTCTGAGTTGCACCGTGCGGGAGAATATCACACAGAATAATGCGTTCAGAGTCTCAGAAGACTCCCGCCATAATTTTACTAGCTGAGGGTGCAGCTTTGAACTTTTAATTCGGAGGAGAGATGGTGTGGCGCTACTCCATGATTGCCGTTTTGTTTCCGGTTCGAAGTGATAAACCTATATTTCTTAGCCTGTGACGATGTTCGACGAAAATTGTTACGAACAGCCACGTAGTGCCAAGCAATTCCTCAAAAATGGTCCTTTGTCGCTCTTTATTGTCTTCTGTAAGGCGGCTAGGAACCCAGCGCTCACACACCTTTGCGTATCCCAACTGGTGGACGAGTGTGTCAACAATACAGACGTCCAGTTGGGCAGCGAGGTGTTTGATTGTGATCCATCGATCAGATCGAATGACAGTGGCCACAAGTTCCAACACAGCAGGAGTCACAGCTATCGCGGACTGCCGGCACGCGGAAAATCGGACAAGTTTGTAAGACCAACGACTCACCGTGCTTTGTTCACTGACAGTTCTCCGACGACATTCTGCAAGTCCTGTTGAAATTTGCGATACTGTGGTTTTCCGTCAAAACTGAGCTCTCTGCTTGGAACGCTCCTCCGTTATAGACGCCGTGGCCATACACCTTTTATTGGCTTGTGGATACTACAGTTGACTATGTCCCTTCATGCAAGAAGTGGTAAGCCATGTGCCTGTTAATACTTACTCTAGCGTAGAACATAATATAGAAATACCGATTTTCTTACTGATGGTGATTTCGCATGTTAGCCACTACATTGCTAACGCAAGTTAATTACTCACGTTTTTTTGACATTAATCGTGTACTCAATCCACAGGTGTGTAGCCGAAAACAATGGCACGCAAAGATTGTGGCATTGCACTGCTGCTGCTGTTATCGCTAGCAATAGCAGGTGCACATCGGAACCGAAAAATCAAAAAGAAAGTGGTTAACAGCGACGAACTGAAGGACGATTCCAGGTCAGGAGAACCTGAACTAGTGACCGTTATTGCCTTAAAGGAGGCGAAATTCGACTTTGGTGATAACGCAACGGTGGAGCAATATCTACGAGACAGCGGCAACTACGATCCCAAATCTGTGCTACCGTACGATGTAACAGGTGAGTTACAATAGCTGTTAGCGTGATACCATCCTTATGTAAAGTCAATCATCCAACGGAATACGGTTCTAGGCGCTTCAGTCTGGAACCGCGCGACCGCTACGGTCGCAGGTTCGAAACCTGCCTCGGGCTTGGATGTGTGTGATCTCCTTAGTTAGATTTAAGTACTTCTAAGCTCTAGGGGACTGAAGACCTCAGATGTTAAGTCCTACAGAGCTCAGAGCCATTTTGAGCCAACAGGAATACCAGTCACATTCTGGTGTTTTTTTTTAGAAGTTAGTTCCAAGTCTAAGTAGTCCATATTGTTTACTGTAGTTGCTACATTGTCATTCCTGTAAAGGAGCGCTATGAAATAGTTATTATCTATATACCCAGCCATAAAAGTAAAATAACCTAAGTTACACTTGTACAACTGCTTTCGGCTGCACCACATCTCATAACCTGAAAAAGTAAATTCAGTTTACTGATCATTCAGTATTTCGAGGGATGTCCAAAAAGTACCGCTACAAATTTTTATCTGAAACCAGGATAATTTTTTTAGGATTTCAGTAAACCACATTGTTTCCCACTCTACTGGCTATAAAAATGTATTTTTCAACAAAATCCCCATTCAGTGAGACGACCTTACGCCACCTTACAGGGAGAGCCTGTATGAGCATATGGTACCACTCTGGTGGTGGACGTCAGAGCCAACGTGTTGCTGCTTCAGTAACCTCTTATATCGTTCACGTACTGCTTGCCGCAGAGTGCATCCTTCGTTAGGCCAAACAGACGGAAGTAGGAAGGTACGAGCTCCGGGCTGTAGGTTGGATTAGGAAAACTGCCCAATAGAGGTTCGTTGTCATGGAGAAGGAGATGTTCATTCTCATTATTGTGGCGACCAACACACTGAAATCGTTTCTTCAAATTCCTAAGGGTAGCACAACACGCTTCAGAGTTGATCGTTACACCGCGAGTGAGGACATCAAACAGAATAACCCATTCAGAATCCCAGATGACCGTCGCGTTGACTTTACCGGCTGAGACGGCGGCTTTGAACTTTATCTCTGGAGGAGAGACATTTTGGTTCAAATGGCTCTGAGCACTATGGGACTTAACATCTGAGGTCATCAGTCCCCTACACTTAGAACTACTTAAACCTAACTAACCTACGGACATCACACACATCCATTCCAGAGGCAGGATTCGAACCTGCGACAGCAGCAGCAGCGCGGTTCCCGACTGAGGAGAGATATGGTGCCCCCCTCAATCGACTGCTGTTTTATTTCCGGTTCGAAGTGATGAACCTGTTTCATGGAATCTGACGATTTTCGATAAAAATTTGTCACGATCTACCTCGTAACGCGCAAGCAGTTCCGTACGGTTGACCCTTCGCGGCTCTTTTGGTCTCCTCTTAAGCGGCGAGGAACCCACCGATCACACAAATTTGAGTAGGCCAGCTGATGGACGAGTGTTCCAGTACTGCCAACAGAGGCGTCGAGTCGTGCAGCGAGGTGTTTGATTGTGATCAGTCGATCACCTCGGATCAGAGTTCCAGTGTAAAGGAGTCACAAATGTGCGCGCCCAACGGGCACACGAAACATGGGACACCTTTGTGTGATCTCGTTGCGGTGCAAACGAGTCACCCTCCTTTCGTTGAATTCTGCAAGCGCCTATGAATATCCTCCATGCTCTGGTCTTCTGCTAAAACAAACTCAATGACATCTCTCTTTTTGGAATTCTCGCAATTTACAGACGCCATTTTCTAGGCTAACTACACCGCCCCCATCCATCAGCTTTGTTATGATATATCACATCAACTGCACTGCGTTGTAGGGTTGCCACAAAATTAAATGTTAAAAAAAATGTTCTGATGTGTGTGAAATCTTATGGAACTTAACTGCTAAGGTCATCAGTCCCTAGGCTCACACACTACTTAACCTAAATTATCCTAAGGACAAACACACACACACACCCATGCCTGAGGGAGGCCTCGAATCTCCGCCGGGATCAGCCGCACAGTCCATGACTGCAGCGCCTGAGACCACTCGGCTAATCCCGCGCGGCGCCACAACATTACAGTACTATCAACATTAAGTACAACCTTCGAGTAGAATAATTAATTAGCTATAATTTTCCAACAGTTTGTATGTCTTCACAGCCACTGAGTTGGCCCTCCAAAATTTTGACCTGATTGTAGCAATTTATTCATACTTACTACGTTATTTTTGTGGCTTTTATTTCAGAAAGGAGTAAAGAGGATCATTTTCAACATCAGTCGCAAAATTTTTTGTCAGCCCATGGCAGTAAAAACACTTTTCTTCCAAAGTCTCCTACAAACTATCTCGAGGTTATAGCGTACAAGTATGTTTGCAGCTTTTCAATGTCTTCATGGAATCTTTTCAAAGCATCACAACGACCATTAGTAGGGTTTCCCATCTTGGAAGTAAGGTAAAGCTAATAGAGAAAAGCTAAAAGCCTCAAATGCGTCCATATGATACATCTGTAACAGGTCTATATGGTAATGTTAATAACACGAAGAGACTGAGATACCAGTTGGTACAGCGAGTGTGTGTCATGCATGGAACATGCAGTAGATTGCATCTCATTGGCTTTTCTTTAACTATAAAACGAGCCCTCTGTTGACTCGTCAAGCGGATAGTACTAACAACACTTCCTCTACTTACTGCAGTGGACACAGCAGCTCGCAACCGCATATTTGTGGCGACGCCACAGGTGGCGCGAGGCATCCCGGTCTCTCTCAGCACTTCCCCATTCCAAGATCCAGGCAGCTCGTCGCTGAAGCCGTATCCCAGCCTGGACGTGCATCGCACAACAGAGGACACCATCACAGACTGTAACACGCAGCTGGTGTCCGTCTTCACTACCACGGTGAGACGCGGGCGCTAGCCTTTCCAACTGCCTAACATTTGCAGTGCTGTAGACAAGCCACCTGACTGTCGAATTAATGGTGTTACTAACAGCTAATTTGAATAAAGTTTATCGATATGGATGTGAGAGGAGGTGGTGAATAATTCAGTGGAACAGAGAGAAAATTTAGTGACTGGGAAGATATCACGAAATGTGTCCAGTAGCCTTACACACTGGGTCCATCCCTATTCTTTACATACAGTGTATGCCAGAAATACTGAGAAAGACTTTTAGAAGTTGTAGAAGATACCTTGAGGAAGAACTCGAGAACAGGAACCAGATTGTGGAAACGTCATCCAACGGCGCTACACAGCTTAGAACTTACAGGCGCCGGCACCTGCCATTAGTCCACTCCTTTGGCAGCCAACGTGGCTTTGTATGCCAACGGACCATGGGCGCTACGTCTTGCAATGTTGTTTGTTATTCAGTGATCGCGACTTATTGGCACAATCACGTGGAACCATCTGGAAAATCTCAACAGTTTCTCCATACAAAAGACAAAAATAAACTGCAGATGGAAACCCGTTTCCAAAACAGTCATTCACCAAGGCAGCAGGGCAAAACAATAATAGGAGACTAGGCATGTCTACACTGCAGATGGCTCCATCTTCTCCATTGTCGATCGTGCCAATCAGTGGAGATCACTGAATAACAAACGACACTGCGAGACGTTTGCCAAAGTTCCGTCAACACACAAAATCACATTTGCTGCCAAAAGGGTGGCCTTGTGGCAGACGCCAGCAACTATAACTGCGACACCACATAGTATCGTTGTACGGCGTTTCCAGACAAGAGTTACTATCTTCCATTTGTCCCTCAAGAGGCTGACTACAATTGCTTGAAGTTTGTCGCAACATTTCTCTAGTACCCTGTATATGAATTATCTACTAATTTACACAGATTTGGTAGTTTTTGCAGATGAGACCAAGTGCTACAATTAATATCTTTCGTAGAACTAATAAGTGGTGCAGGTAGAATAACATCGCAAGTTAAAATATACAACATTTTAATGACTCAGTGAATTCAGTAGAATTTTTGTGATGTGCATACAGATGGAATTCTGAACTGGATGAAACGTGTTATAGAGATTCTCCAACAACTATACTCAGTAACTTCTGTTATTTGCATAATGTCTCGTACTGGAAACATATAAATAATTTTGAGTAACTTATTCTGCAATTTTGCACTCTTTATGGTATTAAGGCATAATTTTATGAGGTATCTGATGTCTTAGGAAGGAATCACTGATTGTATCAAAACGAGCAGAGACAGCAATAAGCAATATGTTGTGAAGTTTTGTCCTAAAAGAGGAGTCGTTCTAGCTTCGAGGAGCAGGGGGAATCCAAATGGGTAAATCCTCTAATATAAACGATTTTGTTTCAGAAAACTTCGGCAGATGAAGATACGCTCTTTGCAATGGACAGTGGCGTTTTGGACATAATCAAGAATCCGAGAGCGGTGTGTCCCCCTAAAATTGTCAGCTTCGACTTGCAAACCGACAAGGTCATAAACGTGACAATAATAGAGAATGCTGCCTGCAACACTATTTACACCTTAATTCGGGTGAGTTTCAAAGATAAATGGTTATTCTTTATTTTTGTCGATGTAATAAGTTGTTCAAGAGTACATGCTGCGTTTTCTAGAGTGCAAATTAAGCCATTTTCCCTAGGTACCAGCAGCTTTAGTTAAGCAGATCGGTTTATCAGAATCTTGTCAGGTTGAGTCCTTTTTTTAATATCGCTTGAAATTCCTATCGTCAAAAACTTCTCTTTCCAAACATGACTGCCTTTTACTTTTCCTACAAATTAATAACTGTATTTACACTATTTTTTACTTAATAGTTATCTACCCTCTCCGCTGGTGGGGAGGCTTGCTTGCCTCAGCGATACAGATGGCCGTAACGTAAGTGCGACCGCAACGGAGGGGTATCTGTTGAGAGGCCAGACAAACGTGTGGTTCCTGAAGAGGGGCAGCAGCCTTTTCAGCAGTTGCAGGGGCAACAGTCTGGATGATCGACTGATCTCGCCATGTGACATCAACCAAAATGGCCATGATGTGCTGGTACTGCGAACGGCTGAAAGCAAGGGGAAACTACAGCCTTAATTTTTTCCGAGGGCATGCAGCTTTACTGTACGGTTAAATGACGATGGCGCCCTCTTGGGTTAAATATTCCGGAGGTAAAATAGCCCCCCATTCGGATATCAGGGTGGGGCTACTCATGAGGGCGTCGTTATCAGGAGAAACAAAACTTCTGTTCTACGTATCGGAACGTGGAACATCAGATACCTTAATCGGGCAGGTAGGTTAGAAAATTTAAAACGGGAAACGGATAGGTTTAAGTAAGATAAGAGGGAATTAGTGAATTTCGTTGGCAGGAGGAACAAGAGTTCTAGTCAGGTGAATACAGGGTTATAAGTAAAAAATCAAATAGGAGTAATGCAGGAGTAGGTTTAATAATGAATAAAAAATAGGAACGCGGATAAGCAACTACGAACAGCATAGTGAACACATTATCGCAACCAAGATAGGCACGAAGCCCACACCTACCACAGTAGTACAAGTTTATATGTGAACTAGCTCCGCAGACGTCGAAAAGATTGAAGAAATATAAGGATAAAAGAAATTATTCAGATATTGAAGAGAGTCGAAAATTTAATAGTCATGGGGGACTGGAATTCGATTGTAGGAAAAGGAAGAGAAGGAAAGGTAGTAGGTGAATATGGAATGGCCTTGAAGTGTGAAACAGGAAGCCGCCTGGTAGAATTTTGCAAGAGCTTAACTTAATCACAGCTAACACTCGGTTTCAGAATCATGAAAGACGGTTATACACGTGGAAGAGAACTGGAGATACTGGAAGGTTTCAGATAGATTATATAATGGTAAGACAGAGATTTAGGGACCAGGTTTTAAATTGTAAGACATTTCCAGGTGCAGATGTAGACTCTGACCAAAATCAGTTATGTACTGTAGATTAAAACTGAAAAAAACTGCAAAAAGATGGTAATTTAAGGAGATGGGACCTGGATAAATTGAAAGAACCCGAGTTTGTAGAGCGTTTCAGGGAGAGCGTTAGGGAACGATTGACAAATACGGAGGAAAGAAATTAAGTAGAAGAAGAATGGGTAGCTTTGAGAGATGAAATAGTGAAGGCAGCAGAGGCTCAAGTAGGTAAAAAGACGAGAGTAGTAGATATCCTTGGGAAACAGAAGAGATATAGAATTTAATGGATGAAAGGGGAAAATATAAAAATGCAGTATATGAAACAGGCAAAAAGGAGTACAAACGTCTCAAAAATGAGATCGACAGGAAGTGCAAAATAGCTGAGCAGGGATGGCTAGAGGACAAATATAAGGATATAGAGGCATATATCACTAGGGGTAAGATAGATAATGACTACAGGAAAATTAAATAGACCTCTCTGGAGAACAGAGAACCATTTTTATGAATATCAATAGTTTAGATGGTAAACCAGTTCTAAGCAAAGAAGGGAAAGCAGAAAGGTGGAAGGAGTATATAGAGGGTCTATACAAGGGCGATGTACTGGAGGGCAATATTATGAAAATGGAAGAGGTCGTAGATGAAGATGAAGTGGGAGATGTGATATTGCTTGAAGCGTCTGACAGAGCACTGAAAGACCTAAGCTGAACCAATGCCCCGGGAGTAGACAACATTCCAGTAGTGTTACTGATACCCATGGGAGAGCCAGCCACGACAAAACGTTTCCATCTGGTGAGCAAGATGCATGAGACTTGTGAAATACCTTCAGACTTCTACAAGAATATAATAATTCCAATTCCAAACAAAGCAGGTGTTGGCAGGTGTGAAAATTACCGAACTATTAGTTTAATAAATCACGGCTACAAAATACAAACACAAATTCTTTACCTACGATTGGGAAAATGTTAGATGCCGACCACGGGAAAGATTAGTCTGCATTCCATTGAAATAATAGAACATGCAAGGCATTACTGGCCGAACACCTTATCTTAGAAGATAGGTTAAAGAAAGGTAAATCTACGTTTCTAGCATTTTTAGACTTAGAGAAAGCTTTTGACAATGTTGACTGGAATATTCTCTTTCAAATTCTGGGGGTGGCACGGAGAGCTGCATCAAACCAGTCTCTGGACTGAAGACCACAACAACAACAGTTATGGGCCAGTATCGATTATTGTATTACGTGATTTACCATTTCAATATAACAATTTAATGAAAGTATTACAAGTGATCCTTATGAGACAGTGGTGATGATGTGATGTGAGTTTTCTTGACTTTGAATATCATATCATGCTGGTTTCTGGTGACTAATGACGGGGAATGATATGTGGGAAGTGTTGGACAAGATGATGTATGGAAAAAGGGTGTGGGATCTCACTGTGGGAAAGAATTGAGAGACGAGATGTGGATCTTACGAGGTGTATGGAAGCCATCTGGCACAACCATGGCTGCCTTGCATTTAGTGGCGTGAGTCAGAAAGAATAAAGCTGTTTTAGAGTTCGTGCACGAGACAGGACAACAGCACCACAGGAGAAAAAAGAAATCCTTAACAATGAACTGTGCAGTGAAAGGGGGAATTTCTGTCCATTAAAGAGGTGGAGATCGATTTTAAAGAGCCGTGCAAAATATTAGAAGGGAACCGGGATTACATAGGAGAATCGTATCTGATAGTTTTGGTAATAGCGAAAGTTATAATTTGAGTCTGTTGTCTCAAGTAGATTGATAGGAGTCTCAAGTAGATACAGGTCTGGCTAATGCTCAACAGCTTTTCAATAGGAAACGAGTTGCTTCAGAGAAATTTTTGCAAGCCGAATTATGTAACAAACACAAAATTATGAACTTCTTCTAACAAGATTCATGTGGTAGAAGAAGTAAGTTTATTGTGCAAGAATTTTGTGGAGGATCATGTTAAGATTGGGTGGGGACTGATGCAGTAATAATAGTGATCAGTTCTACAGTACAGATAGTGAACATTTAAAGATGGCTTCAGCAGTGAGCCCGACAGATGCTGAGCTGTTTCCACTTACTTTGAGACCTTTGTGAACTGAGTCAGCAGCCGTAACATAGATTTTCTGTGCTATTGGCTGCTGGCGCTTTTCAAGTAACGGCGTATACATTTCATATTAGGAAGTGGAAATGAAAATGAAAATTTTCTATGTTCATACTAGAATATCTAAGAGGGACACTACCACTAATGGGAGTGTACTTGAAAAACAAATTTAATATTATTCTAACATAATCAGATAATCTGCAGCCCGCAGATCATGTAGATAGGAATTGTATTTCGCAATGATATTTGACCCCTGAAATCAGAGATCTGTTTCTGAGCAAATATAACTTAGGATCCATTCATGTAGGTCAGGAATGGAAAACGAAGGAGATGTCATATACTTCAAGAAGAGATAAAAATATGAAAACACTGATTTCCATAAATGATCATAATTTTGTATATTATGCTACAGAAAAAGATATTCCTGTAAGTTAATACACACGTCAAAAGAAGTTTTGCATGATGCCGGTTCCCAGAACTCCTGAAGATAGACGTTGACTGTGGATACTGTATCACAGACATAGTCCTTTTGACTGTTCAGAGATGTCACTAAACCCATGCAAAGGTGTAAACAACCATGCAGGAACAGCGCCTATTAGGCAGTCGGTCAGTTACAGTCATTCCACCAGGAAGGACATACACGGCTCGTGTTGTCTGTTATTCAAGCATGCCTAGACGGTCAATACCGCGGTTTGACCGCGTCCGCTCTGTTACTTTGGGCCAGGAAGAACTCTCAACAAGGGAAGTGTCCAGGCGTCTCGGAGTGAACCGAAGCGATGTTTTTGGGGTATGGAGGATATACAGAGAGACTGGAACTGTCGATGACATGCCTCGCTCAGGCTGCGCAAGTGCTACTACTGCAGTGGATGACCGTTACCTACGGATTATGGCTCGCAGGAACACTAACAACAACGCCACCGTGTTGAATAATGCTTTTCATGCAGCCACAGAAAGTCGTGTTACCACTTACATTGCGCACAATAGGCTGCATGATTCACAACTTCACTCCCAAAGTCCATGGCGAGGCCCATCTTTGTAACCACGACACCGTGCAGCGAGGTGCAGATGCGCCCAACATGGACCGTTCAAAATTGTTATCACGTTCCCTTCACCGATGAGTGTCGCATGACAATCGTCGGAGACGTGTTTGGAGGTAACCCGGTCAATCTGAACGCCTTAGACACACTGTCCAGCGAGTGCAGCAAGGTGGAGGTTCCCTGATGTTTTGGGGTGGCATTACGGGGGGCCGACGTACGACGCTGGTGGACATGTAAGGCGCCGTAACGGCTGTACGATACGTGAATGCCATCTTCCGACCGACAGTGCAACCATATCGTCAGCATACTGGCGAGGCATTCGTCTTCATAGACGAAAATTCGCGCGCCCATCGTGCACATCTTGTGAATGACTTCCTTCAGGATAACGACATCGCACAAATAGATTGGTCAGCATGTTCTCCAGACATGAACCCTATCGAACATGCCTGGGATAGACTGAAATGGCTGTTTATGGACGACATGACCCACCAACCACTCTGAGGGATCCACGGCGATTCGCCATTGAGGTATGGGACAATCTGGACCAACCGTGGGTTGATAAACCTATGTATAGTATTCCAAGATGAATACAGGCATGCATCAATGCAAGAGGACGCGCTACTGCGTGTTAGAAGTACCGGTGTGTTCAGCAGTCTGGACCACCAACTCTGAAGGTCCCGCTGTATGGTGTTACAACATGCAATGTGTGGTTTTCATGAGCAATAAAAGTTCCCGGAACTCCCGGAACCGAGGTGATGAAAACCTTTTTTTGATGTGTGTAGCAGTAGTAGTAGTAACAATATGCATCTCTCCAGAGACATATTCCCGGTTTCTCATTTAAGACTTTGGGGCATTACTGAAGTTTGTAACTTCTTAATAATGTGATGTGGTAATAATCTAATCTTTATCTATGTCTTAGCTTTATTTAAGTCCATTGCCATTCATGCAATGCTCCAAGTGACATAATTTGCTACATGAATTAATGGTCAATCTAATTACTTCCAGTATTTTCAATTTTTTTCGTGATCATTAAAAGGAATTTCTAATCACTTAGTACAGGAAAACCACCTGTTAATTGAATAAATTATGATACGCTTTAATAAATAAATTATATGTGATTATCTGTGGGTATTTGGCGACTCATATAAAGGTTTTCGTTGTTTGGACTGTACTATCACTACACTCAAGACGAAATATTATGGAGCAGACGACACTGCAGGTTCTCACTTTTTTGCCTGTTACACAGAAAGCAGTATGTATCAGTTCCATATCGCACACATACTAATTTGTAGTCGAAATTTTAAGAAACGAGACATAGTATAATACAGGGGTCTCTGTTATACCTTTATTATTTAATAATTTATTTCCATTATCCTTTGGGTAGAAAATATAGGTGGAGTAATTAAGTTTAGTAGCAATCCTCTTACTGAAGAGACGGTTAATGAACATTTGAAAACATCAACAGACTGTTCCCAGTAAATGGATTACCATTAAAATTTCACAAGTATTCCTAAGTAGCTAATAACACTTTACATAGAGCGTCACTGGCCATGGAAGTAATACAGTCAAACAGTGAAATAAAATACCTAGTTGTTATAGAGTTTGTAGTGGTGTAGATAGATTACAAACCATAATTACGTGACTGGTACATTAGAGTAAATCACTTTTTTTAGTTCAGCTATATTTGCTGCAGATATTCTGCAGCTATTTGTGGCTAAAGACAAGAAACCGACTTAACAAGAGACCAATTTCTGCACATTTCTGTTTATAAGCAATAATGTACTAATGAATCTTTTTGAGGAAATTTACCATCCAAGGTGAATGTTTTCAAAATACAGACCCACACACTACCAGAGAGACAAGGTGTATAGAAGAGAGACCTCCTGTTAAAATACCAAGAATGAATAGCCCTAGATGAGTCATCCAAGTAGAAAGTCTATAATGACTCACCGCTACTTGTTACTAGACTAGCCAAATAAATCAAGATAGCGATAGTGAGAATTGCAAAAATCTAAATCGGCAGGCGTCCTGCAGTCGCCGTATTCCGAGTTGGCATTGGTGGAAATTTTAAAACTTACAAGGGAGCCGTGCAAGTAAATGTTTAAGATATACTAAATGGTTGTTAGAGGAAATTTAAAAATAACTGAAGATGGCGGAACTATCTTGTTGTGCTTTGTAATCCCTCTGATGTCACAGTACAGTCGCTCTGTCCAAAAGAACCGATAATTTAGATTTTGCGCCATATGGAAAAGTATCCAAATGTCTTGAATTATTTTTAAAAAAATGTAAATGGTGTGATTTAAAAGAAATTCCACACAAAAAATATATAAATATTGACATCAAATGTCAACATGTTATTTCCAAGTCTAAAATACCTGCCTGAATTGATGCCTAAAATAGGGCTGTATATTCTCACATCATGTGCCACAAAACTAGTCTCAGGTCTACATTTCATGTCATTTTCGGAAAACTACGTCAAGATAGTGGCACTAAATCCTAGCCCTACTTGCAGCTATGTTACTGGTGTTTTCAGACTTTTTCAGTAATGTTTCATCTTACTAAGCACAATTTTAGGTGGGATAATACAGTACATCAAGTTCTACTCTATAAACAAAATGGTTCAAATGGCTCTGAGCACTATGGGACTTAACTTCTAAGGTCATCAGTCCCCTAGAACTTAGAACTACTTAAACCTAACTAACCTATGGACATCACACGCATCCATGCCCGATGCAGGATTCGAACCTGCGACCGTAGCGGTCCTGCGGTTGCAGACTGTAGCGCTTAGAACCGCACGGCCACCACGGCCGGCAAACTCTATAAACATATAACTGATATTATTGGCTGGCTAACAATGCATTTCATTACTTTAGATCTGGTGACTGAATGTAGTTATCCACTGATGTTACATTTTTCCATTTCAGCACAACAGAACATACTAAAAATTACGTATTTTGATCAGATGTTATTGCACTGAATGACTTAAACTACATTTTTTGGTAATACACGAAGTTAATATCGTAATGCTCCAGGTATACAATCTAATCACACAATGTAGCCAGAAAATGTAACAGACAAGATTCCTCACAAAGATGAATGTTTGTTATCTTTAAATTATGATTTTGGCACCAAAATAAAATTATTTATCAAAATACATAAATATTCTGAGTGCAAATCACGCACAGGTTTTTTCGTAATATACAAGTGTAATTACAGGAATCTGATTATGAACAGAAAGTCGATCTTTACACCAAAATAGAAGTGTCTACATTACTTACAAAATTGTGTAAAGATTTCGTGTACGATGTACGCATAGGACAACGGTAACTTTATTGTTCTATAAGTTTTTTAAAAAGAATATAAACCGTTTTCGTATAGTTACCACTGATACAACTTATAGGTTAAGCACTAATTATTTAGAAACTTAGTTCTATCTTTGTACCACACTTTCAAGGAACAAAAACGTGTGTGTATTATTTATCAATTACATAATGATTTTTTCTGTAGCACTAAAAAACACGTATGACACTAATGTTGATCTGACTTGAAGATTAAGCTGCTCTTGTCAATGGGAATAGTTTGATCTTTGAACTACCTTTTCAAGAAACCAAAAAAGCTCTACATTATTTATCCAAATACGTATTGAATTTGAACAAAAAAACACACATATATATGCATATGTATGCATATACATTTACACATATAAAACAAAAAATTATTTTTTAATTTTTACCTTTTTTACTTTCTCTATTTGTGACTCGTTATAACTTCTTGATGTTACAACATATAGTACATGTTCTCTCCATAGTCTTTTATCAGTAACACAGCATCTTGATGGAATCATTGTCTCTTTGCAGAAACCTTATATCCACTTCTTGTCAGGTTTCCCATCGGTGAATGTAGTATTAAGCTTTAATTCTGCAGCTAACATGTTGACATGTTGCATTATTTGATTTCTTGTAATAGGGAATCCGTTCTTCTGATCGTCCAGCAGCCACTGAACTAACACAGTTTCGCAATCTTTTCTCAGTATAAAGGAGGGATGTGTCTGTTTCGAACTGGATATTTTCCAGAATTTTAATCCATCCAAGTTGCCATAGGAACATTGTACAGCTCACTAAAAATTAGTGGCTTAGGAAGCTAGATCTCAGCTGACGTATTAGGAAACTTGTTATAATTTTTTGATACTTATCTGCAAGCCAAACACAAAATGATGGAGAGCCAATAACTAAAAGCCAAAGAAGTTACACATTGTCAACTCCTGGTGTTAGGATGCGATTTTAAAATACAGTAACAGTTTTGTACTTGTTATCTTTCCGTATTTTGACAAGTAATTATCATTTCTTGGGAAGACCTAGCATTGGTGTAAAGACATAATTTGGCTTCTGGGATTTCTTTTTTAATTTTCACCCCTGCCATCATGCATTTTTTAAAATTTTCCAACCTCCAGCATCTTGCATTTTTAAGACTTTCCCATCACTGCCATCTTCGATTTCGCTTGCTTCAGTGCCGTCACCAGTTCCGAGATATCGAATGTTCTTCTCAGTGTGGAACCTTATCCATCACTGTCTTTGGACATGCTATGTGTTTATATTTCTTCTTTGGACCATCAGTAGCTATCCTTGCATTTTAGAAAAAGTTGTAGTTTAAATGAGACAACACATGAAACATCCCATAAAAGCACATAATTTTTGATATGGTTTGAGGGTCCACAGTCCCGTTTTAGGTGTCAAGTGTAAGATTCGTTTAACTGTACTCTTCCAGTGCCTGATAGTTACAGAAAAATAACTCAGAATACGTATTTGTTTGCGTCAACTATAACTGCTTGTCTGTTTAGTACATTACTGTAGCCAACATGTTTTTGTACAATTAGAGGATTCTTCAATTTCTTTGAGCCCACAGTCTCACTTAGGTCTAAAATGAGGTGTCAAATGTCTCTTTAAATGCTATTTATAAACACATGTGTACTGTACTCTTATGGAATAAATTAGACATGGAAATAGTAATCTGTCACTTCTTTTGAGTGTCTTTAGTCGTCTTTTAAGCATTCATTTTGGCATATATTTTAGTTTTAGAAATAACATGGTGAACATTGACGTAAACAAGGTAGGTTTGTGTGTGTGTGTGTGTGTGTGTGTGTGTGTGTGCGCGCGCGCGCGCGCGCGTTTATGTATTCTTCACATGAAAATATTGTACTCTAAGCCGGTCGTGTGGCCGAGCGGTTCTAGGCGCTTCAGTCTGGAACCGCGCGACCTCTATGGTCGAAGGTTCGAATCCTGCCTCGGGCATGGATGTGTGTGATGTCCTTAGGTTAGTTAGGTTTAAGTAGTTCTAAGTTCTAGGGGACTGATGACTTCAGATGTTAAGTCCCATAATGCTCAGCGCCATTTGAATTTTTTGTACTCTTTACATCTGTGAGTATTTTTGATGAGTAATCGGATATTTTTGAACATTGAGTCAAATTCTGATCATTTCGATACTTTTCAAGACGACCAATATGTCGGATACATATTGATTCGCTTTTTTGTTGTAGTGACTGGTAATATACTGTGCTGTTACTGGGAGATATAAATGTGTACGTGAGTTTATGTATTATTTGGCATAAAGGCACTGTAATTTACAACATTTATGTATTTGTTTGACAAATAATTCAGGTCATCTGGATAAATTTGAAGAAGGCACAGTATTCAGATTATTCGGATATTTTTGGACACTGCTCGTGGGTTTTGATATTAAGTAAGTAACAAAGCACAGTCATCAGAACTGAGTTACAGAGTGTCAAATCAAACACCTTTCAGCTGTTTAATCTCCAAACGGTTATTTTATAGGGCTACCAGTTGTGGCGATTTATTACGCCACCTTCAGGCCCCCTAACCGACGTGTAGGACGATTACAACCTCGGATCAGGTCAAAATATTGGCCAGCATTCAAAGACTGGTATCTGTAAACTTCTGCATGATATAGTGACCACTTCAAACATGATCTGCCGACCGAAGACGGCGTTATAAATCGTCGAAACTGGTAGCCCAATAAAATAACCGTTTGGAAATTAGCTGGTTGAAAAGTGTTTAATTTGACGCTCTGTACTGAACAGCCGTCCTACAGCCATCTGCGAGAAGTTGGACATACAGAGACAACTGAGCTAGTTCGGCCTCTCAGATTCCTTTTTTAATTCTCACCACTGCCATCGTGCATTTTTTCAAGTTTTCGAACCATTAAAATCCTGCATTTTTTCAAGTTTTCGAATCTTGCATTTTTTATAATTTTCCGTCGGTGCAATCTTCGATTTCGGCGATCGTAGTGACACCGACATCATGGATTTAATAATTTCCCGGAACGCTGCTTTTTTTAATTTTTTTTTTATTTTTGCGACTGCAGTGTCAACCAGCAGCGGCTATTTGAGCTATGTGCAGGAGTCACTATAGGCATTCTACTCAAATAGTTTATTACTTTGTCCAATTTATGTCCCACAAAACGATCATGATGGAATAATCACACGCTTTCTGCCGTTGATTCTTGCCAAGTACCAAATATGAATGGAATAAGAAGAAGGAAAAAAGAATGGCGGTGTGGGTAACACTACCTTCTACACAAGGTTAGGACGCTTGTATTATGCAAATGTAAAAAGATGTAAGTGCATTAGACTCCCAATTCTCCAGTATTTTGGTGTACATCTGTACTACATTAATGCTCCATATCAGTCACTAAGTATTTTCAAACGTTAATGATTAAAAGAGAAACAGGAGTTAGGAGATTACTGAAGTTGGCGTAGAATCTATTGTTCCACATCTAGACTTAGATATTACTCATAGCACAACTACAATCAGTCAGTATACTTTTCATAAGAGGCGTTAGAGTTATTTTGAAGAAATTGCTGGCATTGTGCCTATTTCAAAGCATTTCTTTCTTTAATATGAATGATTAATGGAAAGCAACACAGCTATATAATACACATTTATTACGTCGCGACTGGTTTGATTCTTTTAGTACGTCCAAGTTGAGCCAATATTATAATATAAAAGGTTACGTTACCGTATGTCACTTTACAGACGATATCGTAAAGTTGTACGAGACAATCAGACCATTCAGATAACGGTGCTGGCACAACTCGGCTACCTATTGAAGCCTTAACTGAACGAAACCGGTCGTGACGCAGTATGTACCTATTATAAAGCTTTGGTGGTTTTCTTCAGTCATTATTAATAATATCAGTCAACTGTGGAACTCCACATGATCAGCACTATAGAATTGTATTTTCTTTCTGCGGAGGAGTGTGTGTTGATATGAAACTTTCTCGCAGATTAAAACTGTGTGCCGGATAGAGACTCGATATTGAGACCCTTGCCATCCGCGGGCTAGTGCTCTACTGACTGAGCTACCCAAGCACAAATCACGGCATTTCTCACAGATTTACTTCGCCAGTTTCTCATCTCCTACCTTCCACACTTCTCCTTTCTTCCAGAAGTGTTTGTCTTGCAACGTTCGCAGGAGAGCTTCTGTGAAGTTTGGGATGTAGGTGGCAAAATGCTGGTGGAAGTGAAGCTTGTGAGGACGCATTGTGTGTCTCTCTTGGGGAGCTCACTCGGTAGAGCACTTGCCCGTGAAAGGGAAAGGCCCAGAGTTCGAGTCTAGGTTCGGCACACAGCTTTAATCTGCCAGAAAGTTTCGGACCAAGATTAATTTCTCGCTTTGTCAGCACCGTTCAATCAGTACTATCTGACAACTGTTTATAGGTCGAAAACGTTATTAAGTATTTCAAGAATTGTAAACAAAATATTGACAAAATTTTGAGGAAATAACCGTCGCATCTCCAATCAGGTGGGTGGAGAGCTATAAAATTGATTTAGTAGCTATAATGGCAGAACTTACCGATCAACTGTTTCATGTCGAAGCGGAAACAAAATTACACACACGAGGACGCAAAAACGTACTTAAGAAGAAAATGATAATATAGGAATTAACGAACTTCGGAGATGATGATAATACTGTAGATGCTGCAGACCCAGTGGAGATGTCGTGGTCTCCCTCCAAGCGTCGAATCTAAAAATGGTGTCTTTCATATTCAACATTCCTTCTCATCAAAGTGCTTTAGAATACAAAAACAGACACGAAGAGAACATCTACAACAGTAACAGGAGTTCATTACTAAGTACGTCCGCAAATAACGAAGAAATTGAAAGAGTGTATGATAAGAGAAACGTTTCGGATAGTCCAGGTACTAAAATGTAGGTCAGGGAGGGGTTAGAATATGATGCTAGGGAATGAAAGAAAAGGAAAAATAGTAAGAGAAAGTGATCTGGTGGGAAGTAATGAAAGAGGAAATCGTCTGATAGAATTTTGCACAGACCATAATCTAATTATTGCTAACGGTTGGTTTAAGAAATTTGTAAAATGATTGTATACGCGGAAGGAGCCTAGAGACAATGGAAACTTTCCGACTGAGAACACAGTGATAAAGCAGGGATTTCGAAATCATGTTTTAAACTGTAAGGTATATCCAGGAGCTGATGTGGAGTCTGACCATATTAGTTATGAGCTGTAAGTTAAAACTTCAGAAATTGCTAAAATATAGAAAATCAAAATGGGACGTGGACACGTTGAAAGAACGAAGGTTTATTAGAAGTTTAAAATGAAGCATTAATGCTACGTTTGACTGAAACAAGGGAAGGGAATACAGTACAAGACGAACTGATAGTGTTCAGAGACGAAATAGTGATTGCAGCATAGGATAAAATACACGAGAAGAAGGTCTAAAAGAAGCCCTTGGATAACACAGCAAATACTGAATTTAATTGACGAAAACAGGAAATATAAAAATGCAGCACATGAAGCAAACGAAAGGGACTAAAGAAGTCTGAAAATGTGGTCGAAAGATGGCTAAACTCTAATAACTAGAAGATAAAATCAAAACAGTAGAGTCACGTATAACGGGGGAAAATATAGGCACCGCCTATACGATGATTAAAGAGACGTTCGTAGAAAAGAGACGCAACTATACCAAGGGCTCAGACGGAACTAAATGTTGTAGAAAGGTAAGGATTTTATATCCGCCTCATATCGCTAACTATCATTTATACCAAGAGCTCAGACGGAACTAAATGTTGTAGAAAGTTAAGCATTTTATATCCGCCTCATATCGGTAACTATCATTTATTACTGTAGAGGAAGACAGAGATTGGAATACGTCAATCAAATAATTGAGGACGTAGGTTGCAAGTGCTACTCTGAGATGAAGATGTTAGCACAGGAAAGGAATTCGTGGTGGGCCGCATCAATCCAGACAAAAAAAAAAAAAAAGAATCATTTATTTTGTTGCCCGAATATCAAAACTTGTCTGCCACATTTAGAGACTTATTGCCAAATATGACTCCCATAGTACCGTGTGATTTATGTCGGCTACATTCCATTACTGAGGTGTGCCGGCCGCGGTGGTCTAGCGGTTCTAGGCTCTCAGTCCGGAGCCGCGCGACTGCTACGGTCGCAGGTTCGAATCCTGCCTCGGGAACGGATGTGTGTGATGTCCTTAGGTTAGTTACGTTTAAGTAGTTCTAAGTTCTAGGGGACTGATGACCACAGATGTTAAGTCCCTTAGTGCTCAGAGCCATTTTAACCATTTTTTACTGAGGTGTGACGCGGCAATTTGATTTTCCTTTGCTTGAATATCCTCGTTGCCTCATGCACTGATCAGCCAGAACATTATGACCACCAACCTACTATCGATATAAATCCGTCCACACGATGGCAGCGTCACCTGGCGAGGAATGACTGCTAGTCAGACACACGCACGGTGTATGTAGTTTCAGTGAACGTACTGTCCGGATGTAGAATGGGCAAGGCGCGCGATCTATCGGACTCTGATTGAGGGCAGATTGTGATGGCCAGGAATCTCTGCACGTGCATATCGCAAACTGGTTGACTTATCGGTTGTTCGAGGAGTGCTGTGATGAGTGTCTTCAACAATTGACGCAACCAAAATGAAATCACGCCCAGACGTCGTGGAGTTGGGTGGTCACCCCTCATTACAGATGTCGGTCGTTGTAGGGTGGGCAGACTGGTAAAACAGGAACGGCGGCGAACTGTGGTGGAACTATGATCAGACTTTAATGCTGGGCAGAGTACAAATATGTGTGAACGCACAGTGCAACCGACATTTCTAACGATGAAACTCTGCAGCCGACGACCCACGCATGTAACAATGTTAACACCACAACATCGGCAACTAAGACTGAAATTGTCACGTGAGCATCGGCACTGGACTTTAGCGTAGTGGCAGAGTGTTGCATGGTCTGTTGAATCCGGATACTTTCATCACGCCGATGGTAGGACGCGAATCCGCCGCCTTCGAGGGGAATAGCTCCTTGACACCTGAAATGGGGGACGGAGACAAGCTGGAAGCGGCTCCATTATGCTCTCAGGAACATTAACGTTGGCATCCATGGTTTTGGTGAAGCTTGTGCAATGCACCTTGACGGCCAAGGAGTACCGTACAGTGGTTGCAAAACACATACACCATTCATAACATTCACGTTTCCCGACAGCAGTGGCGTTACTGACCATGTCACAAGACCATGAGCGGGATGGAGTGGTTCGGGGAACACAGTGACAAGTTGTATTTGATGTACTTGCTTCCCAATTCGTCAGCTCTGAATCCGATTAAACACATCTGGAAAGTGATTGAACTTGGCATCAGATCTCATCGAACACCTCCCAGGAATTTACGGGAGTTAGGTGACATGTGTGTGCAGGTTTAGTGCAAATTCCCTCCACCGGCCTACGAAGGCCTCTTTGCTTTCGTGACACCACGCGTTACAGCTGTTATTCGTGCCAAAGGTGCAAATAGGGGCTAATTGGTAGGTGGTCATAATGTTCTGCTAACCAATATTCATCAATAGTGGTCAGCTCTTTGGATGCGACTCGAGAGTATGATGGAGGGGCCAGATGCTCTGGAATGCTCGCTTGGTGAGCGACTAGTCGAGAGTTAAATAAGGTTCCATTGCGTTCGTTTTGAAGGCGTGAGCTCTGCTGCACTCGGAGGGGTAGTTGTGCACTTGTCACGGACTCGAGTGCCGAACGGATGGAGCACGCCCGTACTGCCGTGGTGTTTTGAAGCGCGCCGCGAGAGGCTTCATTGCCTTGGCCACAATGGACGGAAATTTCTACTGCATCCCCTGGGAGGAGCCATGGCTGTTGCGATGCAGCTGTGCGATGGGGAATTCTCTTCCGGAGCGTGGACATCCTCTGGTTATCAGTAGATTTCTCCGCTTGTTATGTAGTTTCCTTCGTTTAATGGTGAGCTCTGATAAATTTCTTAGCGAATTTGTTATTGTTACGGGGAAACCTACTAGCCTTGTCGCTCTCTCATCGTGTACCACCGTGAAAGTCTTATTTTCTTTTTTTTAAGGATGAGTATAGGAACAGTTGAATGTAATTACCCGGGATGTGATAAAATTTGTCCTGGTGCTTGTAAAGTAATGAAAGTGTGCTCCGCAAGGACAAGTTTGGTGACAAATTCTCATAGTCGTTAAATAATTACCTAATTGTTTATGACAGTGGTCGGAGCCGTTGATACATTTAAATGGTTGCTTCGATTCGGTTTCTTAATCAGCACGATAGTTTCTAAGGACCAAGTAGTTAAATTTAGTTACTTTGTGGAATTTTGAACGTATTGTGTGTGTCATTTGATCTGAGCCTGTGCTCAAATTTCCTTCAGGTCTTCCAGGGAACTTGATAACTACGCTCGCAAATCCTAGAGCTTATACCGATAGCTGATGAGCGTTACGTACGTCAAGGCTTGCTGGTCCCATGTCACAGCTACACGTAACCCGGTGCCACTAGCTACTCCCGCTGCTTCTGGGTGTGATGTATGAGTCTGTGGTTACTGTGATTCTTGAGACAAAGTGCAACCTTACAGATGTGTGTAATTCAATTCCTTAATTGTCGCAAAAAGTAATTCATTTAATAGGATGCTCTGTAAGCCTTTAATTGGTTTTTGACTTTGTTGGTGTTTTGCAGTTTTACTTCGGTCATTTGTAAATGTTGTCTCACGCAGTGATTTTCTGGAGTTTAAAGTTATTTGAGCGTTTCAAGGTTGAATGTGAAGTTGCGATTGAATTTTCGTTTGTAATACTTGCCTGTTTAAGTGTATTGCGGATGTGATCTATTAACAGTGTTATTGAGATCCTTTGTATCCTCTAGAAAATTTCATCTGTAATATATGTGTTTTAAAGTATAATAAATTTATTAGCTAATCCAGCCCCTCACCATTATCTACCTCTTAGCTACCGCATGCCCAATTACCTTTGTACTAAATTTTGTTGATACTCATAATATTTCAAGTCATAATCCATCCCATCCTACAGATCGCCGAAGTCCTTTGCTGTCTCAGACAGAATTTCAGTGTTATCAGCAAACAACAGGGTTTTTATTTATTCTCCGTGAACTTTAATTCGCTCTCAACATTCGCCTGGTCTCCTTTGCTACTTGTAAATGTACCGATTGAATAGCATAGGGGACAAGCCATATCTCTGTCTCACTCCCTACTCGACTACCGCTTCCCTTTCACTCTTTACAACTGTAGTCTGGTTTCTGCACAAACTGTGTATGATCATTCGACGCTATACATTATCCACGCTACCTTCAGAATTTCAAAGAGTGTATTGCAGTGACCAGTACTGAAATCTTTTTCTAAGTCTACAAATACTATAAACATGAATTAATTTTTCTTAACTCGTCTTCTAAGAGAAATTGTGGGGTTAGGACTGCCTCGAGTGTTCCTAGGTTTCTTCGAGACGGAAAATGATCTTCCTCTGTGTCAACGTTGAAAGGTGGCTACACTGAGCCACAGCGCCAGAGAGTATTGTTTCGCCGCCTCCACTGGCAGTGATTATTGAGAAGTAGCGGAGGGCAGTGCTTGTTGAGAACTCGTAGCAGTAAGTGCTTGCTGAGATGTCGTAGTGAAGAGTGCTTGTCGAGATGTGGAAGTAGGCAATTCTTGTTGAGATGTGATAGTAGCGAGTCGGTGTGGAGATATTGTAATGATTAGAGTGCTTTTCGTCAATATATGAAGGTAAAAGAAAAAAAATTTTTCCTTTTCTTTTTATTATCTCAATGTCTTAAATAATGCGTCATTACAGGTTCAGTCAACAAAGCATCTAGCTTGTGTTCTTGTATTAGAGTGTAATTCTGGTTTTCTTGCGCAATTATAGGATTTCTATTTTTCTTAATTACTTCAGTATAAATGGTATTTAAAATTTCTCGTCTTATTGAAGAAGAGCCTTGCCAGATGTGTACGTTGAGTCATACTTCCACACACAGAACAGTTAAACTTGTGCTTTGGTTTCGCAGGTTTTATAGTTGCTGGGGACTTAATTAATTAATTGTGTAACGGAAATTTACTTTCATTCTTTGTTGTTATTCTATGCAGTCAGATTGCGTACAAAAACTAGTCAGGGCCAACCGTTTACGAGACAGCGTAATCGGACATACAGCTAAACGAAAAATAAAAAAAAAATTATGTTCAAATTTAATAATTAAGCCCCCATGCACGTGGCGACCGCTGCTTCGGATCATCCCTTGGAATTCTTCTGATTGTAAAAATAGTTGACAGTAGTATTGTTGTAGTAATTTGTAGTTTATATTGCATGTGTAGATTTGGTAATTGGCATTCTTCTAATGGTATTTTTCAAAATTTAAATTTGTTGTCTTGTCTACGGGTTTGACAATTTAGTGCAATTATTTCAATTGTTCGTTAATCGTGTTTGAAGGAAACATTTCGTGTGAATGGTATTGTTGGAGATAAGGAGACATTGTGTGTAATTTTCGTACAGTGACGAGTTTTGTATGTTTTGTAAATGATTACGCGATCGATGAAAATGGCAAAAATGATGGATAGTCAGAATGACGAAATTGTTGACATGGCGAACTCGCCAACACAGGGGAACAGTATGATGAATAATGAAGTGGAAAACAATTTAATAAGTCGGGAAAATAGTCCGGAACCATTTCAAAATTTTTCTCAATCAGAAAATTCACAGAATCCGAGATTAACGACAGAAGATTCTGGAATAGTATCGAACACAGATAGCTTTATGGGTATGTAGAAGGAAGTTAGTTTTGCGGGAAATGTTAGGGGCGAAAAGAATTTTGAACCATTTTATATGGAGCAGTTGATGGGTGCAATGTTAAATTTGGGATCTCGGTTAGACTCACAAATGGGAACAATGGAAACACGGTTAGACTCACTGGGAACACAAATAGGAACAATTAAAACAGAGATGGGAACTTTGGCAACACGGTTAGACTCACAAATAGGGACAGTTAAAACTGAGATGGGAACAATGGAAACACGGTTAGACTCACGAATAGGGACATCTTTCAAACATATGAAAGATGAATTAAAGAGAGAAATCAGAGAAGAAGTACAACCGATTTTGAATTCTCACAATAACAGATTAATTGCAGTAGAGATTAGACAAAAGGAACAGGATAGAGAACAGGAAGAAAGAGATCGCGTGATAGTACAAAAATTTTCAGAGTTAAATATACAACGTGCACACGATAAGGATGAAATATTTGAGAGAATCGAGGAAACCGTACCAAATGACAGATTAAATAACCTAACACAACAATACGAACAGCTAACTACCAGATGTGTCAATACTGAAAGCCGAGTCGCAACACTTAAGGAAGACGTAAATAAACAGAAAGAACAAATAGGTGATTTATCGGAAAGAGTTGAGGAGATATCAGATAAACTGACAAGTCTTAGTTTAAGTTGGGACAAAGATTCGGATGATACAGCTCCATTACCATTTGCAGAAACCGAAGAGTACCAGAACATAAATAAGCACGTTGAAAATCAGGGAAAATTTAATGAACGCGTGAAAAGGGAATTTGAGGCATTAAAAAAGCAAGTCAAACAAATTGAAGGCGAAATCGTAGGAAAAGACAGCAGAAGAAATCTAGAATCACAGATAGCAGAGGGCTTTGAAGAAAATAATTTATTTCATTTACGTGATGCAACAAGAGAGCGCCAGGCGCGTGAACTTGACAATAATCGACATTCGGACTGGGACAGACGCGGTAAGTCTTTGTCGCCACGAGGCGAAAACTTTGATTATAAACACTTTTTGACTCTTCGGAAATTTAAGATCTTCCGCAATTCTAAGAACGACATACATCCATGTTCATGGTTAGATCAATTTATGTACGCACTTCCACCAAACTGGCCACTAAGTCACAAACTGAAAATTATGTGCAGCTATTAAAGACCTCAGGGGATTCACTACACTAAGTGAATATGTGCCGTAGCGTGCATAGGGCCCCGAGCTGTAGTGGTGCTATTTCCCTTTTAGTTTTCTGCACGGCTGCCTACTCTTTTACTATTCTTTGCATCTGTGAAAATAACTCTTCGACTATCAGTCTATCTAGACAGTAGATAAACAATAACCGGATATGACTATAATACCCAAAAGTGATTTCGGAAATTACCGTTTGGACTTACTGTACCTTCAGCAGCATTCATTCGTAGTTTAAACGAAATTTTATCTGTTTATCTTCGTGACAATATCACTTCATATGTTGCCGATATTCTTATTGCTAAACGTTCTTGGAGTGAGCACAACAAAATTTTAGATTCATTATTACGTATTTTTGCAAGAGTTGGCATTACAGTGAACTTGGAAAAATCTGAATTTGGTCGTTCTCAGGTGAAATTTCTCGGTCACATTATTTCTACAGAAGGTATTCTTCCTGATCCAGAGAAACTAGACGCTATTCGTAATTATGCTGTTCCTACCACAAAACGTGATGTTCGTAGTTTCTTTGGTGTCTGTAATTTTCTTAGACGCTTTGTTAGATTGGACGATTTTGCCACACCTCGTTTATGTGAACTATCTGGAAGGAAATCTAATTGGTGTTGGGATGAGGAAGCTCAATCAGAATTTGAACAACTCCGTGATGCTTTAGTTGCTGCTCCACTTCTTTCACATCCGGATTTATCTAAAGATTTTCGTTTGGCGACGGACTCATCATACAAAGGCCTAGGTGCACATTTATTTCAAGAGATAGAAGAAAACGGCGTTGTAGTACAGAAGACTATTGCATTTGGAAGTCGTGTTCTCTCTAAATCAGAAAAGAATTATTCGATTACGGAACTTGAAGCTTTGGCTGTTGTTTGGGCTTTCACAAAATTTCGCACATTTTTATTTGGCAGACATACTAAGGTTTACACCGATCATCGAGCTCTGGAATTTCTTATGTGGACAAAATTAACTCATGGCAGATTGTCACGATGGGCGTTGTACCTACAGAAATTTGATTTTAGTATTGTTTACATACAGGGTTCTTCAAATATTATTGCTCATGCTTTATCACGTGCACCTGTGGGTTTGAAACAAAGTGCTGAAGAGGACTGCATAGAAAACAATTATTGTTTGATGTATATTCAAGGTGTTGCGTTTGAGAACTTTATTTCGTCTTCGCTCCAGGACATCGCTAAGGAGCAAAATAAGGATCCAATCTGGAAGGACATTAAGGAGAAGTGGAGGAGAAAGGAAAGCGTAGCGATTAGACAGCATTATTTAGTTCGCAATGACATTCTTTTTAAACGAAAATCGGTCGACAACTCTGTTTGGTTAGTTTGTATTCCTGATGAGTGGGTGAATAAATTAATTTGGTATACGCATTTCAGTTATGCACACTTTGGTCCCAGAAAATGCTTTCATAAATTACGGGAAAATTGCTACTTCAGTAATATGGAAAAACGTATTCGATCTGTTCTGGCCAAATGCAAATTATGTCAAAAGGCTAAGTCGCCAACAATTTCTCACAGAGCACCGTTGTTTTCTATCATTCCAGCGAAATTAAAGGACATCGCTGCAGTCGATTTGTTCGGTCCAGTGGTTCGTTCTACTAATGGTTTTGCGTACATTTTTGTAGCAGTGGAATTGACATCAAAATATGTGTGTTTTACACCTTTACGCGAAGCAACAGCTCGTTCGGTATCTAACGCTTTCATCAAACATTTTGTTAAAGAAGTGGGACATGTTGATAAGGTTATATCAGATAATGGATCACAGTTTCGTTCTAAAATTTGGCTTCGTACTCTACGGCGTCGTAAAATTAAACCAATTTTCATTTCACTTTTTCACCCTCAATCTAACGCTTCAGAGAGATGGATGAAGGAAATCAATAAATTGTGTCGTCTTTATTGTCATCAGAATCACAGAACGTGGGATCAGTATCTTCATATTTTTCAAAACATTCTGAATTAACTTCCTAATGACTCAACTTCTTTACCACCTATACTGATATTAAAAAACAAAGCACCGACAAATCGCATATCTGAAATCGTTCCTTTTCCGCCTTCACGGAAACTGCGGCATTCTGAAGTTGTGAACATGGCTCTGCAAAATACTGCATCTGCGTCTGCTGGAAGACAGAAATCAACTAAACGTCCTGGTCGATTAAAAACCTTGTCGGTTGGTCAAAAGGTGTTAATTAAGTCTCACCGTTTGTCTCACAAAAGAAAAGGCTTGTGTCGCAAATTTTTTCTGCTTTATAACGGTCCATATAGAATTCGCAAAATTATTCATGATAACACTGTTGAAGTAGAAACTCTTAAATCTCGACGCTCTAAGGGAATACATCATATATCTAACGTTAAACTTTTTGTGAAATGACATACTTTAGAGAAACTAACAGCTACATGTAAACATGCAGAGAATACAAGGATACCGCGCTGTGTTTTGGCGGCGGCATATACTCAAAGCAACAGTCAAGTCTGCGCGCCGCACAAGGCAGTCGTTAACCGCAAACAATTGCTTCCTACGTCACGCGCCTACAGCTGATTGAGCGCTCAGTGCGAATGCACTGACAGCCGTAAACAAATACACAGTCTAATTTCTCCGACTAAATTCAGTATAAAGCTATAGTGACTTGATGAATTATGTTACTAATGTTCAGTATTTTTCAGGATACGGTTGTATAAAATATTTTAGAACTTTAGGTAAATTCTGTTTGTCTCCGAGGTTAAGACGACTTGCTATCGAGAAAATTTCGGAAAGAATGTAATTTCCAAGAAGAAACTAATAAACTAAAAAGGTAACTATTAATTGAGTTTATTTTTTTCAGGTAACATATATTTCCACTTAGGTACGTACTTTAGACGTAATTTGCTGCTCGCAATTACGTGATTCATACTTTGTGCTAATTTCATGTTCTATGAATTTACTTGTGAAGCGACGTGCTTGCGTACATTTGCTGATTTTTGTCAATGTTTTATTAATGAACAGGGTTGTTATTTGTATATATTATGCATCGCTTGGCTGCAATGCTTTTTTACTGATGTCATATTTTTTTATTATGTGTCTGCTGTGCTTATTTATTTAAATTATAATTGTCACCTGATTAGTTGTGCTGATATGTATGTAAGTTATACTTCGTGATTTATCTGCTTGCGCCTTCATGTTTACTTATTAAGATGACATATGAACATTTATTTGCTTATGCTGATATGATGCTAATGACCAGTTTATTGCGTAAGATATATGTTTGCTGCTATGCGTATGGATTGCATATTTATACATTTCTGTTTGTTGTCATAACTACTCTTTAATTTGGTATATAGAAAAGATGATATACTGTGTACAAACATAGAGTTTAGGTCACACTATGGTATTAATTATAGTTTGTTCGCTTGGCAGAGCCTCGTTGTAAGAATTGTGCTGCGTCCACTTGTTGACATTCTGTTCTCTACTGGTATATTTACTCGCTATTGCATATTTTGCTTACGTTCAGTGCCTTATATTTTTAAGATAGGAAAATGAACTGCTATAATTCGACATAAACGACATTAGTACAAGAAACTTCATAGAAGTCACATGAGCTGGAGGTTTTATGGAAGCTGTATAAATTTATGCTAATAGGAAGGAAGCTAACGACATGACATACCAAAACTAGGTTTAGACCATTGACAGTTATTACACTGCATTTTTCGTGAGCAATTGGAATAGAAAGTGACACTTGAAACAAGAAATACTCCACATGTTTGCTTCTGTTTGCTATAATTCTTGAAGTGGTGTACACACTGTGAAATATTATGATCATTCAAACTCCGTAATCGTACTTAATTACTGAGAGTTATTCGAACTAAGTCTGTTAGAGGTCATGTATGCATTTCTTTTATTTAATGATGGACAAGGTAACCAAAATCCATCTTATAATTTATAATGAGTAGAAGATTTGGGTCAGATGGTTTACACAGAGGTTGTGTGTTGACAGTGTGTCTTCGGATTGTATGGGATGATGAGGTTTGCATTAGGATTTTATCTGTACTTGTTCGAGGAGACTGACTAGAGGAAAGAGTTGTTATGGAAGTGAAATGATATTGGAGCTAAGGTTTATATGTGTCGACGTATTGAAGAGGTATTACTGAGGTATTGATATTATATGAAGTTGATGATTATTGGAGTTTTTGTGGACAAGAGATAAGGTAAATGATATTGATGGTAAGATTTATATGTATCGACGTAAGAGGTATTATGGAAGTATTGAGATTATGTGACGCTGATGATTATTGGAGTTTTGGTGGATAAGAGGTAAAGTAAGTGAGGTGCATTTTTTTTTTTGTTGGTCTATATGGAACAAGGAGGATGAAGATAGCAGACTAGAAGACTCAAGTAGAAGGAAGATTGTCTACACACACTTTGTTAAATCAATAAGCAGTACATTTTTTTTTTTTTTTTTTTTTTGGAGAAAGGAAGTAATTGCATATCTTGGCTCATTGACAGTTGTTCAGCAACCGTACATTTTGATCTGGCTTGGCATACATTGGTCTTGACATGATGACTATGACATTGACTTCACTATTATTGACTGTTATACATTGCTGCCACTACTACTTGATACACATGATGAACATCAAATTTTGACAGAATTGCATTTACACAGTTAACACTATTCAATTACACAGTAGTACTTAATGTGGATGAAAGATGAGTGAGTGTGTTTTGTGTGTTTTCCTTTCCTAATCCTACCCACCTATCTCCTAAATATTATTTTATTTGTTTGTAGTGGCTTGCACTGACACCCATAAATATTATAGGTTTACAGATATTTGAGTATTTGTAATATTTAATATGACAATTATCTGATATCATTTGTGTGTTTATTAGAATTTGTATGTTTAGTGTAAGAGCATTGAGAATAATTTTGTAAAAGCATTTGTATGTGCATTCAAACTATTGTTCATGCCTGAACTGTCTGATTAGTGATGGTGAATATTATGAACTGTTACCTGCACTTGTTCAACATTGATATGTGACACTTAGAAATGTTTAATTTCTGCTGATGAACTGTGTGATTAGTGATAGTGAATATTATGGGCTGTTACCTGCACTTTTTCAACATAATGGTTGCCACTTAGAAATGATTAATTTCTGCTGATGAACTGTGTGATTAGTGATAGTGAATATTATGGACTGTCACCTGCACTTTTTCAACATAGTGGGTGCCACTTAGAACTGTTTAATTTCTGCTTATGAACTGTGTGATTAGTGATAGTGAATATTATGGACTGTTACCTGCAACTGCTCAACATTGCTCGGTGCCACTAATGGAACTGCTTCTGCTGAGAAATGTGACTTGTTGCTGTGTGTACCTGTTCAACATTGCTAGGTGCCACAGATGGAACTGCTTCTACTGAAATAATGTCACTTGTTGCTGTCTGCACCTGCTCAACTTTGCTAGGTGCCACTGATGGACTGCTTGTACTGAAATAATGTCACTAGTTGCTGTCTGCACCTGCTCAACATTGCTGGGTGCCACTGATGGACTGCTTCTACTGATATGATGTTGCTTCTTGCTGTCTGCACCTGTTCAGCATTACTGGGTGCCACAGATGGAACTGCTTTTACTAAAATGATGTCACTTGTTGGTGTTTGCACCTGTTGACCATTGCTGGTTTTTTTTTTTTTTTTTTTTTTTTGAATTATGAAAAGCATCTTATGTGAACATTTGTATAAACTGATTTTTTGTGTATTGTGTAAACTATTATGTAAAGCCACATGTATGAAAGAATTTGTATTGCCTACTGTATTTTATATATTAGGTTATTGAAAGGTCAGTGCAAAGCCAAAATTTTATCTAATTATGTGATATTTACGTATTAATATTATCTTTTATTTTTGTCGGTATTTTTTTTTCACGAATTTGGTGGTATTTTCACCACCAATGCTGGCAAAAATACCATCAAATTCAAGCCCGTGGAGGAAGGGCATATGAAAGGTGGCTACACTGAGCCACAGCGCCAGAGAGTTTTGTTTCGCCGCCTCCACTAGCAGTGATTACTGAGAAGTAGCGGAGGGCAGTGCTTGATGAGAACTCGTAGCAGTAAGTGCTTGCTGAGATGTCGTAGTGAGGAGTGCTTGTCGAGATGTGGCAGTAGGCAGTTCTTGTTGAGATGTGATAGTAGCGAGTCAGTGTGGAGATATAGTAATGATTAGAGTGCTTTTCGTCAATATATGAAGGTAAAAGAAAAAAAATTTTTCCTTTTCTTTTTATTATCTCAATGTCTTAAATAATGCGTCATTACAGGTTCAGTCAACAAAGCATCTGGCTTGTGTTCTTGTATTAGAGTGTAATTCTGGTTTTCTTGCGCAATTATAGGATTTCTATTTTTCTTAATTACTTCAGTATAAATGGTATTTAAAAGTTCTCGTCTTATTGAAGAAGAGCCTTGCCAGATGTGTACGTTGAGTCATACTTCCACACACAGAACAGTTATACTTGTGCTTTGGTTTCGCAGGTTTTATAGTTGCTGGGGACTTAATTAATTAATTGTGTAACGGAAATTTTCTTTCATTCTTTGTTGTTATTCTATGCAGTCAGATTGCGTGCAAAAACTAGTCAGGGCCAACCGTTTACGAGACAGCGTAATCGGACATACAGCTAAACGAAAAATAAAAAAAATTATGTTCAAATTTAATAATTAAGCCCCCATGCAACGTCTACCAATTTTTCGAATTTTCCCTAAATAATTCGACTCAGTATATTGCAGCCATGAGTTATTAGACTGACAGTTTACTCATGTCCATACCTTCCAGCAGTTATTTTCTTTGCAATGGGAATTATTACATTCTTCATGAAGTCTGAATGTATTTCGCCCATCTCATGTATCTTGCACAGCTGGTGGACTAGTTCTGCTATGGCTGACTCTCCCAAGGGTAAAAAAAGTCCTGAGGGAATTTCCTCTTCTTGTTTCGACTGAGACCTTCAGTGTTCAGTCCAGTTTCTCTCATAGTTTTATATCCTCTATCTCATCGTCAGCTTCTTCCTCTTACATTTCTACAACATTTCACTTGTAGAGTCTAAATATTCTTTCCAGCCCTCAGCTTACCCTTCTTTTCTTAGTACTGGATTTCCATCTGAGCTCTTGATACAGCAAGGAAAGCATTTATAAAAAAAGGGGCATTGTTAACATTCACTATATTAGAAAAACTTTTTGCTGACTCGACCGTATAGCGTAGCACGCAGCGAGCTGACTCGCGGGATAGGGAAGCGTGCCGTAACCGGATCGAATCCATGCGGGAGTTTAAGGGAACACGCCCCTGAATATACTGCATTTTTTGCATTATCTTCACCCTTATAGTGCAACTGATCTATAAATGGCAGATAGCTCAAAATACTTACACACAGTTAGGGTCATTAGTCAAAGCATTCCCAAAAAATCATTGAGATATTTATTATATTATGGCACTAACAACAATATTTATATTAAGTCAAAAACTTTGCATCCGCCGTTTTGCAATAGACGGCAGTAGTGGCAAGTATTGGTGCAAGTCGTAGGTCTTAAGTGTCATAAAGTATGCTTAGGCATTTGAGAACACAACGCCATCAAAATATCAGTCGATTTTTGATTGCATCATAAAGTTATTCTCGACTGAATACGTATACTTATGAGACCAGTTCTCGTCATCTGCGGATGTTTTAATTTTCCGCTTTGATATGAAGAAATCTGTGCCTGAGGCTCATAAAGAACCGGGTAAAACGTATTATGAGTCGCCTGTTAGTGACAGAACTTCGCAGAAAGCGGTTTCCATGCTTCAAGAATGGTGATTTTGACGCTGAAGACCGGCGTGGTTGTGAAAGAGAGAAAGCTTTCGATGCCACTGCAACCGACGGGAATAATCACAGAAGGTCGTTATCGAAAGCAATTGATGTGTTTGAGCCGAGCACTGAAAGACAAACGGCCACACTACAGCGATAGACATGAAAAAATGATTTTGCAGCATGACAGTGCACGACTCCACGTCGAAACCCCGTGAAAACATACTAGGAAACTTTGAAATGGGAAGTTGCTGTATTCTCCAGATATTCCTCCCTCTGACTGCCACTTTTCTCGATCTATGACACACGACCCAGCTGCAAAGCACTTTCAGTCACATAAAGAAGTGCAAAATTGGATCGATTGATGGCTCCCCTCAAAAGATGCCCCGTTTATACTCAGCGGGATTCGTATGTGCCCAAAATCTTGGAGAAAGCAGTGGCCAACGATGGCCTGTACTTTGAATCGTAAATTGTTTTGTAAGTTTTTCACAACAAAGTTTCTAACTTCGAGAAAAACGGCGGAAGCAAAGATGTTGACCTAGTAATAGCATAAAAACGGAACACTATTTCACAGGAGTACCACTTCCTTTGGAACCACTGACTGCACAGCTTGGAAAAACAGTCAGAGTACAGACAACATTCACCTAAGCGTTTCATGAATCCAGTTTTCTTCCCTGATGCTGATCTGTGAAAGAGACAAGTAATTTATTCTACTGCAAACAAAATACTTAAAAATGTAGATCAAATATCACCGACATCATCATCATGTTATAAATTTTTCAGGAAATAGTAGACAAGGAAGGTAGAGGAGGTCATTCTAAATATCTGTACCAATATTTGTGAGTTCGACTTCAATTATTTAGGAGGAAAGTGTACCTGAATGATGAAAATTAACGTTTTCGGTAAATCGCAAAAGATTTACAGATTTATTAACTTATCACTATGCACGTTTAGAACAATCCAGCTGCATACTCCATTTGTCCTGTTTCCTTATACTGTTTCTCTTCATCCTTTCCTTATTCTTGACTCCTTGGTAGCAGCTTTTGCAGCTGTCTCTGCTTTGGTTACCTGCCACTTATCAACAGCAGTTAGAGCTGAAGCCATATTCCTTCCCGTCTGGATGTTCAATTTCTTCATAACATTGATCCTTGAAATTGTTATTACTGCACTCATTACGTAAGCCTTCAGCACTGTCAGCTCAACAAATACATTTTTGGGTATTCTCTCCCATATACAGTTGCTGAAGCTTTCATTTGCATTCTGAAAGAGACCATGCATACATTTCCTAAGTAGTTTTTTATTTGCCAGATCCCTACATATAGACTTAATTGCCTTCATTACAGCTAGTGGTAAGGAATGCTTGTGGGTATACTGTATGACGGTAGCATTTCTTTACTCTCGGCATTTGTAGCACAGGAAACACACACACAGAAACAAAGCAACACCCAATAACTACAAAAACACACGCTTGTGAAATTCCGAAATCATATACTCTCAGCTCTTTGTTTACATTCTAACCATAGTCTTCTAGATATGCCTGTACTTTGGTTCCGTGAGTCAGTGCCTTCTAGAATACACCTGTGTTAACGATCCGTAGCTAACGATGGAAAAAATGGAAGAAAACATCACGTATTCTGCCACACTTCAAACTGACAGATGGGCGTGGCCTCTGTGCAACATTACCTTCAACCTCAATTTTAGAAACAATGGAAAACTAAAAACTATACATGTTTGAAATCAGCATGAAATGCTCTTTTCTATAGACCAAGAAATTGTTTTTCAAATTTTTCACGAGCATGTCCCCTTAAAGACCGTCGCTCAGGCCAGCTTTAGTACTGTTTTTAAGCGCCTTCTCGCGCTCGTTTCGGCAAATGCTGCCATGGTCCCCTCAGACAAAACGTTACACAAAAAGTTAAAATGCGATCCACGCAGAACAGAGTTTACACACTGTCTTTTTCCGTGAGATGCACCTGTTTTTTCTTTCTTTCTGAGATGCGTAGTTCTTCCCTTCGCTTCTACACTACCCCTAAAATCAGGATTATTTCATCCGCCAGCTCTGCATTTCCGATGATCTCTATCTCCGCCTTCATTGTCGTTGAATTCTTCTCTTAGAATCTGAGTTGGTTTATTTATGTCGGCTATTGAACTTCCTTTTTGAAAGACTAAAGCGTCATTTGACTGTGTATTACCGTACTTATCTTCTGTACGGTCTACATTTCGGCATTTGTGCCATTATCATGTATAACACTAAAAGTTCTCAGACCATTAACGTATCATGTAAGTTAACAGAAAAGAAGACAAATATAGTAATACTCAGTCAAATGGCGATTTATTCTTTAAAAACATGTTCTATGACAATGGATCATAACCATCGAAAAGTTATTGAACTTTTTCAGTTAGTTTCTTTATTAACAACGCATAATTGGAGCGACTGAGTTACAGAATGTACTGACACGTGGCTTTTTACACAGGTGGAGCAGTGTGCAGATGGCAGATTGGTGGCCTACATCGCCGACACCGTAGGCTTCCAGCTGACGGTGACCGACCTCACCACTGGGGTCTCCAAACACCTGCAGAGTCAGTATTTCTACCCCAAACCGGGCTACTTTTTCACCAAGGCGGGTGGTCCTTCTACTTACCTTCCGTATGGTCTGTACGGGATATCAGGAGATGACAGATGCGATGGGAAACTGTACATGCAAGGTCACGCGACGAACATTCAAGCTGCCGTGAAGAAGGAGGCCATCCAGAAAGCGAATGACGGTGACATTCTCGACACCATGACACAGGTACCTTTATATCTATTAGAGAATCATTATAAGTATAACAATACTCAGAATCTGTTGGGCGAAATCTTACATCAAAGTGGAAAGAAATATGCAATAAATGCTTTTTTGTTCATACTATTACGGTCTTGATGGGACCAGTGGTTCGCCTCCACAATTGAGTGGTCAGCGTGGCACAATGCTATGCGAGAGGTCTTGGTTTGGTTTCCGGCTGAGTACAAGATCTCATCCTTTCGGGGACTGGGTGTTGTGTTGTCATCATCACATTATCCTCATCGACACGCAAGTCGCCGAAGTGGCATCAAACAACAGGACTTGCAACATGCCAATGTCTACCCAGCGGGGGCCTTAGCCACACGAAATTTCTTTTCACACAAACAGTATGTAAGGTCCTAAAACAAGCAACTAACGTCCCTGCTGCTGCAGTGTCAAGTAGCGTGTGCACATGTACATCCATGTACTACGTATCCCCTCTATTTTGACCACCAGACGTTACTTATTGGCCAGAAGGACAGTAAAATAAATTATCAGACAAACACTGTTTCGCAACAAGGGGGGCAAACATGTACACAGAGACCGCACGCCGCTCTAGAGTGTATGACGGAAAGCAAATACACTGAACAGCCGCAAAAATTGGTACACCTGCCTAATATAGTGTAGAGCGCCGACCAGCACGCAGAATTGGAGCAACACGACGTGGCATGGACTCGACTAGTGTCTGAAGTAGTGCTGGAGGGAACTGACATCATGAATCCTGCAGGGCTGTCCATAAACCCGTAAGAGCACAAGAGGGTGGAGATCTCTTCTGAACAGCACGTTGCAAGGCATCTCAGATAAGCTCAATAATGTTAACGTCTGGGGAGCTTGGTGGCCAGTGGAATTGTTTAAACTCAGAAGAGTGTTCCTGAAGCCACCCTGTAGCACTTCTGGAAGTGTGGAGTGTCGAATGGTCCTGCTGTAATTGCCCAAGTCCGTCGGAATTCACTATCGACAGAATGGATGCAGGTGATCAGACAGGATGCTTACATACGTCTCACCTGTCAGAGCCATATCTAAGCGTATCAGTGGTCGACATCACTCCAACTACACCCGCCCCACTCCATTATGGAGCCTCCACCTGTTTGAACGGTCCCCTGCTGACATGCAGGGCCCGTGGATTCATGAAGTTTTCTCCATACCTGTACACGTCCATCCGCTCGATACAGTTTGAAACGGGACTCGTCCGACCGTGCAACATTCTTCCAGTCATCAACAGTCCAATGTCGGTGTTGACGGCCGCAGGAGAGGAGTAAAGCTTTGAGTCGTGGAGTCATCAAGGGTACACGAGCGGGCCTTCGGCCCTGAGAGCCCATATCGGTGATGTTTCGTTCAGTGGTTCGCACGCTGACACTTGTTGATGGCCCTGAATTTAAATATTCATCAATTCGCGGAAGGGTTGCACTTTTGTCACGTTGAACGATTATCTTCAGTCGTCGCTGGACCTGCTCTTGCAGGATCTTTTTCCAGCCGCAGCGATGTCAGAGGTTTGATGTTTTACAAGATATCTGATATTCACTGTACATTCGTGAAATGTTCGTACGAGAAAATTCCCACTCCATCGCTACCTCGGAGATGCTGTGCCCCATCGCTCGTGTGCCAATTATAACATCACCTTCAGACTCACTTAAATCTTCATAACCTGTCATTGTAGCAGGAGTAACAGAACTAAAAACTGCGCCACACACGTGTTGTTGCCGACCGCAGAGCCGTGTTCTGCCAGCTTTTTTAAAATCTCTATTCTTTATCTTTATATTATACATATGTAACCTACCACATCACATGATTAGTGGGTCCTTAAGTGTTACAACATAATTATTCAAAAAATTGTTCAAATGACTCTGAGCACTATGGGACGTATCATCTGAGGTCATCAGACCCCTAGAACTTATAACTACTTAAACCTAACTAACCTAAAGACATCACACACATCCATGCCCGATGCAGGATTCGAACCTGCGACCGTAGCGGTCGCGCGGTTCCAGACTGAAGCGCCTTGAAACGCTCGGCTACACTTGCCGGCCAACATCATTATTGTTAGTAGTTAATTACAGTAATTACAGGGGAGCTATAGTACAGTATAGTGCATTACAATAGGCGATTTCTAATCTATTAATACTCTACTTAGTTCTAATGGCTACTTATGGACTAACCTCTACCGCCTGCAGCGTCACAGGTGTGTCAGTGGTTTGTATGAACCCACTGCACGGCCTTGCTCACAGAGCTAACCCCGACGAGCATGCCCCTGACACTTGGCAGGCCAAGGATGTCTTGAATCGCTGCAGGTTCCTATTTTTGTTTCCTATTTTTAAGTCCTACTAACTAAGATCTTGTCCTATGTCAAGTCCGGTGCCTCTTTGTTGTGCCCCATCCTCCTAGTCCTGCACGTGGTGGATTCCAACTGTGTTGTAAGTCGACCTATCCTCGCACAGGCTGTACTGGATCACGGTACTGGGACACATTTGTTTATTTGTTGCTATTCACAATTGTCCCTCAGATGTTCTGATATTACTTTCCGTGATACCACGTTTGCTTTGTTCAGAGTTCGAAATGTCTCCTCACGTCTCAGTAGGAAGTACGTGTCATTGTTTGGTAGTTGAAGTCGTAAAGCGGCTGCTACATCACTGAAAAGGGGGCACTCGTAAACCACATGGTCGGGAGTACCCTCTGATGCGCCACAGTCACACGCAGGGGTAGCCCTCCTCCCAAACCGACATAGATATGTCGGATAGCGCCCATGACCAGTGAGAAAGTGGAACAATCTCCGAGTTGGCTCAGAGTACTTGATTCATAACCTTTCTTTCACGTCTGGCAAAAGTTGAAATGTTCTAAGGCCTGTGTCATCAATGTCCCACGATTCCTGCCACAGCTCCTCACCCTTGTGCCAAACCCGAACACCCAGACTGTCCTCTGTTTTCTGAATGGTCCCTTCTTGGACCAGAACCATGCTGCTTGCTCTCTAATCTTACTGTCCAGAGGGCAGAGCCACATTATCATTAACAGGGCCCCATCTGGAGATGTTCTGTAGGCATCCACTGCCCTTAATGTCATATTCCTCTGCACCCTTCTCATTGACATGCGGGCACCGCCCTCGTGAATCTGTGCGCCCAGACTTCCGAGCCGTAACCCACTATTGACGTTAATTTGCTGTTATAATTTTATCAAATGAGGGGGAATACTCTGCCCGTTTACACATCTCCGTATTTGAATATGATTACCTATACCAGTTTCTGTGGCGCTTCTGTGGTACCAGTCTTATTTTCTATTCAATTCGCTTATCGAGCGAGGGAGAAATGGCTGTCCGTAGACCTCTACACGTTCCCTGATTTCTCTTGTTTTCGTGATTCCTATTTGAGATAAACGATTGTGGCATATAATACTATCACTGTCTTCTTCAAACACATGATCTCTATATTTATTATATATTTATTATACACAAATTGCATTCCGTTTCAAATTCCTTGGGCATATCCGTTACACTTTCTTATGGAATACATCGCCCTCCTACCGAGTAACACGTCTCTGAATTCGCTTCAAGTCCGTTGTCATGCCTGCATGGTAAGGACTCTAAACACTGAAACAACACTCTAAAGTTGCTCGCACTGGTGTCTTGTATGCGTTTCTGTGTCCCACGAAGTAATTTAAAGAATGTAGTTGATGATGCTGCGAATCAGAATGTGATATTTGAGTACTATCTTGACGTAAATTTGGTCAATGCGGAATTCAGGGACACATGCAGTGTACAATCACTAACTTAGTATAGTTGTCACTTGTGACTTCAGTATTAAGCGTTTGCTGTTGGATCGGCATGACTGCCTCATTGCCATGACTGAGGTACACCGCCAGAACTCAACAGACACTTTGGGACAGAGCAGTTTTCCAACCAATACGAGCACATGATATAATCAATTAGGTAATCTAAAAATAACTGGAATGTGTTTTGTCGTTTTCATCGTTACCGTCACATATATTGAAAATGGAAATAAATTCATAAATAAAAGTGTGGCTGTAGTGGAGGCCTGAGGCAGATTCTTTCGTCCGTTAATTAGAGCCAGAGTTTTAATCTAGCGTATTTTCTGGTTCACACGGGACTACTACCCCGTGAGTCAGAGCGAAGGTATCTTGTAAATCGGCAGATAGACCTTTAAACGTCTCTGGTCGTTTCTTTATCTGAAAAAATACGTAATTCCTTCGAACTGCTTTGTCGCCGCGTCCCACTTTACATTACAAGAAATCTATCCTGAGATATCTTGGAAATTGCTCTGTCCAAAGACTGTGTTCTATAACGAAAAAAGTAATTTGTTTTTCGACGTATACCACCACTGGATCAATGTACTTTGACCTACATTTTTTCTGTGAGAGTATAACAACATTGAAGGGCTTGTGCTTAAGACATAACTACGACCGTTATAATCGGTTCAACAAGCTCATGAAGTACTCAACCAATAAATTTCTTCAAATTCAGTATTGGAGATAGTCCGATGGTTTCTAATATTATTTAATATTCTAACACCTGAATACAGAGAAACAATCTGTTACGGACCGTTGAGGAGGACACAGGCTACTTGCTGCATAAACACAAAATAATCGGAAAAGCGGAATCGTGTAGGCAAAAATGGAAGCTTACCAGCTCTAGAATAACATTCAGATGTAGCACGTGAAAGATAAAACACTAATTTCACAGTTTGGATTTGGAAAGGGAGGAAGAAGGATGGCAATGATGGAATCTGTAAAGAACATCACTCACTTAAGAACTTTAAATGAAACTCCATCAGATCAAAGGTCTCACACTGTAATTATTTCGTGGTAGATTCATAAGCTTCACCTATTATAATACTGTTTTGTGTCATTGCAGTTATTTTTATGTTTCTCAGTACGTTGGCTTCGTTAGTACTGACCAACAATATTAACCGTAAATTCACCACCATACAGCTTCTATTGCTCTCTTCTTTATTGAAATATATTGTTCATCATAAAGTTTACAATTAATTGCAAGCAAACTGGTGTTTATGCTTATCTCTTTCGCCAGAAACCAACAAATCGACTATCGTACACCTCTGAATATTTTGTTTAGTTTCATTTGAGCCCTTTCCTTCACCAGTCTGTAATAACTTTTTACCATAGATAAAAGCCCTAGAAGCGGAAACTATTATTCTCCCTTGTGACAACCACTCTTTGTCAGTGAACGACATTCTCCTTTCAGACACATCCTTTCAGCCAGCGCATCATTCTACAGAGACTACAAAGGATTGTAGTAACCAACCTCGACCACGTGAACTTTTGTCACGGATGAAAAGTGTTTGCGCTGTGAATTTAAGGAAACCGTTTCGCTCTAAAGATACGACTATAGTACCTATGTATTGCATCCATCAATCGCCACGAAGCAATACTCTTACAGACATAAAAGCAGTGACGGAGTAGACGTCAAACTAGTTGCTGGTCAAGCTATCGACCTTTCTTTGACTATCTCTGTTCCTCTTCTGAATGGTAGCATGCAGCACCAACGTTTAGCACGTACACGTTTGTAAAGTTTCAGTTAGGTGGTTGTTATCATGAAGTGTCACTTGTACAACTCGTATGACTGATATTCTTCTGAGGGTAGAGTAACTGTAAAAAGGTTTGTGGATAACTGGGAAACAACGACAGTTGATGAATACATTAGAATGAGCACGCAGTAGATTAAAGAGAAAGCTCATACTTGTACCTAACAATGCACACAGAAAACTGAGGAACATTGTGTGGACATCGACTATATTAGACTGTCCCGTTCGGTTGAGCGTATCGTGTCGAATCCTACACCACTGTCTAAAGGAATGAAATAAAGTAATCAAGGGATTCGCAGCTTTCGTTTCCCACTCCTTCCCAAACCAGGCTTGCGCTACGCCTCTAATGACCTCACCGACGACGGATCGATATATATTAATACATGCTGTTTATAAATTAGTTACAGAAAAGTAACATGTAATTGTGAAAAGGACACACGACTTACAGAAATGTTTCATACAGATCTAAATACAGTATATCTTAGAGTCTTATTCCCGCCCAAGACTGGTAGTTTCCGAAGTTCCCATTAGGTGGCATGTACAGTTGAACCATGGTGTCTTATTGTGATGCACAGTGTGCGCAGTGTTGTTTATGCTTTCATGAATCCAAATCCACTACTACATTTCAGAGAAAATTCAGGACTAAATATCAGAAGACACCATGTGAAAGACAAACTGCTATTAATTGGCAGAATGGCCGGCCGAGGTGGCCGAGCGGCCCTAGGCGCTACAGTCTGGAACCGCGCGACCGCTACGGTCGCAGGTTCGAATCCAGCCTCGGGCATGGATGTGTGTGATGTCCTTAGGTTAGTTCGGTTTTAGTAGTTCTACGTTCTAGGAGACTGATGACCTCAGATATTAACTCCCATAGTGCTCAGAGCCATTTGAACCATTTTTCTGAGTGTTTAGGAGATAGGAATTTAGATCATCGGCAAGCAGAACATATGCAATTAAAAAAAAAGAAAATTATTGAGACCACAAATTATTTTCAAATGTAAAATTCTCAATCTCGTCCTTCACTCCGATTTGTAAACACGCAACGAATGTAACATATGCATTCCAAATATTTCGTAGCGACGAAATATGCGAAAGCACAAAGAAATAGAACACATACAGAGAGCAGGTTTGTCGTGTGTAGCTTCTAGGAGCTTTCGTTCTGTTCCATTGTTTACACTGTATTACAATATGTCGTTCTTTCGATTGAGGCGACCTGGGGGATCACACAAAGTGGTCCACTATTTTCATTTCCTTCTCTTTTCCATTCACGTCCGCAGCTCGTGGTCTTGCGGTAGCGCTCTCGCTTCCCGCGCAGGGGGTCCCGGGTTTGATTCCCAGTGGGTTATGGATTTTTCCTGCCCTGAGATGACTGGGTGTTGTTGTGACGTCATCATCATTCATCCCCATTACGGTCGGAGGAAGGCAATGGCAAACCACCTCCACTAGGAGTTTACCTAGTACAGCGGTGCGGAACTCCCGCATCGTCCCCTACGCTCCTCGGAGTATGGGACACCATCATTTCCATTCACTTTCCTGAATCTTACTACCTCTCCCTCTTTTGTCCTTTCCTCCATCCAACAGCCTTTTATTCTTTTTCTTTCTTCTTTAAAATCTTAGATTTTTTCTTTCTAACTTGTAAAACGTAGCTAACTCTGCAGTTTACTGCTGTATTCCGTTTCCCTGGTTCTCTCTAGGTGGCGCTGCCCGGGCGCCTGGCCGGTCCCAGCGGTCCCCTGGCGGCGGACCCCAGCGGCCAGCTGCTGTTCTTCCCCCAGCAGGACGCGCTGGCCGTCTACTGCTGGAACACCAGCAAGCCGCACCACCCGCACAACTTCCGGATGATCGCGCGAGACAGCGAGAGGCTGCAGTACTTCAGCCACATGAAGGTGGATCCCACTAGTATGCGACTATATCTAGGTACCAATCGCTTCACCAAATACCTCTCGAAGACTATCGACTATTCCGACTACAACTACCGACTTCTGTACATCAATCTGAGTGGAATTACGTGTTAGATAAAGGTATTATGTTGTTCAGCTGTGACTCCCTCTGGATTTGGTGATTCAACGAGAACCAAAGCATGGACAATTTGTTCTTTCACACATTTTTATGTGCAGGATACCGAAAATGAAGTAAATAAAATGTATCAAGCAATAGAAAGCTTCCAGAATGAGATTTTCACTCTACAGCGAGTGTGCGCTGATATGAAACTTCCTGGCAGATTAAAACTGTGTGCCGGACCGAGACTCGAACTCGGGACCTTGGCCTTTCGCGGGCAAGTTCTGTACCATCTGAGCTACCCAAGCACGACTCACGACCCGTCCTCACAGTTTCAATTCTGCCAGTACCTCGTCTCCTACTATCCAAACTTTACAGAAGCTCTTCTGCGAATCTTGCAGAACTGCCACTCCTGGAAGAAAGGATATTGCGGAGACATGGCCTAGCCACAGCCTGGGGGATGTTTCCAGAATGAGATTTTCACTCGCAGTGGAGTGTGCGCTGATATGCAACTCCCTGTCAGATTAAAACTGTGTGCCGGACCGAGACTCAAATTCCGGACCTTTGCCTTTCTCGGGCAAGTGCTCTAGCATCTGAGCTACCGAAGCACGACTCACGACCCGTCAATTGAAAGCTTACTTCGGGAACAAAATCCCGCACAGGCAACAGTTTCGCAATTATGGACTGTTATAAAGTCAGCAGAGCACACGCTACTTCATTTTCTATAATTTCTGTATAAAAGCCAAGTGTTCTCCCAACATCGTCTCTATCCTCTGTTTCAGTACATGCATGTACACAGAGGTTACAAAAATCCTCTGATAGCGATATGCACACATACAGATGACGGTAGCACCGCGTGAACGGTGTATGAAAGGACACTGCATTGCCGGAGCTGTCATTTGTTCTTTTCTTGTGAAAATTTTTCGATGTGATTATTGACACGTAACGGGAACTAACAGACTTAGAATACGGAATTATAGTTGGTGGTTGACACACGAGATATTCCATTTCGAAAATCGTTAGGTTCACGACATCGCCTGCAGCGCCTCTCCTGGGCTCGTAACCTTATATCGGCTGGAAACTACACAACTGGAAAACCGTGGCTGGGTCAGATGAATCCCAGTTTCAGTTGGTAATAGCTGATGGTAGGGTTCAAATACAGCGCAGACCGCACGAAGCCATGGACTCAATTTGTCAACAAGGCACAGTGCAAGCTTGTGGTGGCTCCATAATGCTGTGGGATGTGTTTACATGAAATGGACTGGGTGCTATGGTAAAACTGAAGCGATGTTTTACTTACAGTGGTTATGTTCTGCTACTTGAGGACCATTTGCTGCCATTCATGGACTTTGGGTTCCCAAAAGAACGATGGAATTTTTATGGGTAACAAAGCACCATGTAACCGGGCCACAGTTGTTTGGAGTTGGTTTGAAGATCACTGAAGAACATCCTGGACAGGTAGAACGAATGGTTTGGCCACCCACACGAGTCCCATCATACACTTCACCGGCAACAGCTTCTCAATTAGGGACTGCTATAGAGGCAACATGGCTCAATATTTCTGCAGGGGATTTTTGGATTTTTGAGTCCATACCACTTCGATTTGCTTCTCTGTGCCGGGAAAAAGAATGTTCTATACGGTATTCAGAAGTACCCCATGACTGTCGTCACCTCCACTTCATTTGAACATTTATAATTTGAGCGACGCAATAACACAATGAAAAAAGGAAAACTGGAAACAGACGTGAAGATGTGTGAAAACATTTTCCTGAATGACATACCAATGAAAATTTACTAAAATCGAAGAAGAAGATTCATACTACTAGTTAGTTTCAGGACAGCTACACTAGAGGCCATTAAAATCGCATCACCAAGAAGAAACGCAGATGATAAACGGGTATTCATTGGTCAAATATATTATACTAGAACTAATACGTGATTACCTTTTCACGCAATTTGGGTGCACAGATTCTGAGAAATCAGTAACCAGAACAACCACACCTGGCCGTAATAACGGCCATGACACACCTGGGCATTGAGTCAGAGCTTGGATGGCGTGTACAGGTACAGATTCCCATGCAGCTTCAACATGATACTACAGTTAATCAAGAGGAGTGACTGGCGTATTGTGACGAGCCAGTTGCTCGGCTACCACTGACCAGACGTTTTCAATTTGTGAAAGATCTGGAAAATGTGTTGGCCAGGGAAGCAGCCGAACATTTTCTGTATCCAGAAAGGACCGTACAGGACCTGCAACATGCGGTCGTGCATTATCCTGCTGAAATGTAGGATTTCGCAGGGATCGAATGACGGGTAGAGCCACGGGTCGTAACACATCTGAAATGTAACGTCCACTGTTCAAAGTGCCGTCAATGGGAACAATAGGTGACCGAGACGTGTATGTAACCAATGGCACCCCATACCATTACACCGGGTGATACGCCAGTATGGCGATGACGAATACATGCTTCCAATGTGCGTTCACCGCGATGTCGCCAAACACGGATGCCACCATCATGATGCTGTAAACAGAACCTGGATTCATCCGAAAAAATGACATTTTGCCATTCGTGCACCCAGGTTCGTCGTTGAGTACACCATCGCAGGCGCTCCTGTCTGTGATGCAGCGTCAAGGCTAACTGCGGCCATGGTCTTCGAGCTTATAGTCTATGCTGCTGCAAACGACGTCAAACTGTTCGTGCAGATGGTTGTTGCCTTGCAAACGCCTCCATCTGTCGACTCAGGGATCGAGACGTGGCTGCACGATCCGTTGCAGTCGTGCGGATAAGATGCCTGTCGTCTCGATTGCTAGTGATACGAGGCCGTTGGGATCCAGCTCGGCGTTCCGGATTACCCTCCTGAACCCACCGATTCCATTTTCTGCTAACAGTCTTGAATCTCGACCAATGCGAACAGCAATGTCGCGATAAGATAAACCGCAATCGTGATAGGCTACAATCCGATCTTTATCAAAGCCGTAAACGTGATGGTACGCTTTTCTCTTCCTTACACGAGGCATCACAACAACGTTTCACCAGGCAACGCCGGTCAACTGCTGTTTGTGTATGAGAAATGGGTTGGAAATTTTCCACGTGTCAGCACGTTGTTGGTGTCGCCACCGGCGCCAACCTTGTGTGAATGCTCTGAAAAGCCAATCATTTGCATATCACAGCATCTTCTTCCTGTCGGTTAAATTTCGCGCCTCTAGCACGTCATCTTCGTGGTGTAGCAATTTTAATGGCCAGTAGTGTATTTCCAGAAACCAACGGTTTCATACTGACTGTACAAAACCAATTAACAACGACAAAAACAGTCTGAAGTACATTTTAGGATTCCTGTTTCAGACGGCTACTTTAGGTATGGCTGAAATACTCTAGAGACCACGCAGTACACAAACGCGGGCTGCGGCGTAAGACAGAATTCAACTTAAAACCAGTCAAACGTCTGTTGCAAAACACAGGGCATCAGTAATTACCACTGAACACGACTTGTACTCTGATGATTTATAGTAATATCGTATTTGCAGACTTCAATAACAGAACTAAACTTTTACATTAAAAGTTACTTATTTTAAGACCTTTAATAATGGGCTAGGAATCGATTTCTGTTCGCCATATTCTAATGGAAGTAACCTGCCAACAAATCGTCTTTAATCATTACAAATCTAAACAGTTTTTTCTACTTTTTGGTTATTTTCCGCTTGCTGCCTTTCTTAAACAGACACAACCAAGAAAATCGAAGATCGTCAGTCAGGAGTATTTGTTTCCGCTTTCAGACAAATTTCAGTGCATCGCAGTCACCATAACACAATTAAAAGATCATCATTTACTGTTAGACTATACGTTCAGGAAGAATATTAAGTGCAGTGTCAAATATTTCGATGAGTGAGTTACTTTAACCCATGAGCTGAAAGAATTTTCTCAGAACCACGAACGACATTTCAACAGAAAAGCCTTCAAGATGATATATTAAATCTCAATGAGTGATGTGACAGTGATCAGTACAGTGTACTCGCCTTCGGAAGTTGCGATTTAGGTTGTCTATAGTGTTTCTAAATCGCTAAAGGGAAATACAGAGATCGTATCTTTGAAATAGACACTGCCTACTTTCTTCCATACACTTTTCCAATTCGAGCTTGGTCTCAGTCTCAGATGACGTCGAAAATTTGCGGTTTATCAGTAACTGTCTACACTTTATTTGGGAATTCTTCCAAAACGTGTAAACAGACTTTATTGTTTTAAAATAATTAACAATATATTCACAATATAAGGATTATTACTCTGTAGCATGCACTGAATCGATGCTACAGTTCATTTGAAGCGATATTAATCACGAATAATGTAAACAAACAGATAAAGTATGCTGTCAGCGTAAGATTGCCCCCACAGTTAAACAAATGCTTGAAATACAGCTCGTAGAGCCGCGGGTTTAGGCTCTCTGACCTCAGTTCTGACAAATTTTACATGACGCCAAAGGTAGTGTTACAACATTAACTAGCGTATCGTCTTCAGTGATATGATTTCCGAAGTTACATCTTCAGCGGCGCGCTAAGGCTGTCGGCACGAAACACAGCGCTGTCGGCATACGCCACGAGCTGGTGATTTCATTTTGCACTCTCCGGCGGCAGTGGTCGGTATTACTTGACTCACAAACCACGAAAATGGACGCTCTTAGAATTCCTTCGTTATCTCTGTTAAAAGTACATTTCCTCTCTTGACCATATGCTAGTCGTATTATTCTGTCTGTGGTGTACATACATAATAACTTCAATATCCGCGAATAAGGCCAAAAATGAAAGATATATGTACATTCAGTAAGGACATAAGATTATAAATGATCCAGATCGAACAAACTCACTCGTAACCGAAAGCGTACTTATATTTAAATAACGTCAAATATTACAGAAATTATTTTTATTTATTGCGTAGGAAAGTCCCACAACCTTCTAGGAAAAGAGAAGTTGAAAAAAATGTAAACAGTGGAACGAGAACTCTCTACGTACCTACTTTCAATTCCTCAGCGACGCGTCATGACCAACTACGCTGTGCTGAACGTCTGAAAGTAACGACCTCGTTGAAGCCACAAGATACAGGTTGGGATAGGAAAAGAATCACATGGAAAGGTGGGTCCACAATTCTTGCATCATTTGCCCTTGAATCATCACATTTATTTACTGTGCACATGACAGCAGTAGTTAAAATTCAGTACACACCCAATATCTCTGAACACAAGAGGTCGTTAAATGAAAATAAGCCTTTTTAAATTTCAGCAAAGCCTGATATCACTAAACTTCAGTTCCTGCTGTCCGAAGGGAATCAGTGCCAGCAACAAACAAATAGTTAACAAAACCTCTCTTTAACAATAATAAGTAAAAATAACTGTTGCACAATATTCTTAAACAGTCACCGTTATTAAGTTAAGAATTGTAATTTAGAATAAACACGCAAGCATGGCAGATCTGCCAAATTTGCTTACATCCATACTACGAATTCAGTGACAAATTAAGTTTGATGCAGGTCTCCACGCTACTATATCCTGTGTAAGCCTCTTTGTCTCCGAATAACTACTACAGACTACATCCTTCTGAATCTGCTTAGATTATTCATGTACTGCTCTCCCTCTACAATATTGACCCTCTACACTTCCCTCCAGTACTACATTTGTGATCTCTCGATGCCTCAGAACGTGTGCAACCAACCGTCCCCTTCTTCTAGTCAAGTTATGCCACGAATTCATCTTCTCCCCTATTCAGTACCTCCTCATTAGTTACGTGATCTACCCATCTAATCTTCAGCATTATTCCGTAGCACCATATTTCGAAAGCTTCTATTCTCTTATTGAATCAACTGTTTATCGTCCACGTTTCACTTCCATACATGGCTGCACTATACACAAATACTTTCAGGAACGACTTCCTGACACGTAAATCTATACTCGATGTTAACAAATTTCTCTTCTTCAGAAACGCTTTCCTTGCCATTGCCAGTCTACATTTTATATCCTCTCTACTTCGACCATCATCAGTTATTTTGCTCCCCAAATAGCAAAACTCATTTACTGCTTTAAGTGTCTCATTTCCTAATCTAACTCCTTCATAATCACCTGATTTAATTAGTCTACATTCCATTATCCTCGTTTTCCTCTTTTTAATGTTCATCTTATACCCCCTTTCAAGACATTGTCCTTCCATTCAACTGCTCTTTCAGGTCCGTTGCTGTCTCTGACAGAATTACAAACCTTAAAGTTATTATTTCTTCTTCATGAATTTTAATTCTTTCTCCAAATTTTACTTTTGTTTCCTTTACTGCTTGCTCAATATACAGATTGAGTAACATCGGAGATAGATTACAAGCTTGTCTTATTCCCTTCTCAACCACTGCTTCGTTTTCCTGCCCCTCGACTCTTATAATTGCCATCTGGTTTCTGTACAAATTGTAAATAGCCTTTCGCTCCCTGTGTTTGACCCATGCCACCTTCAGATGTTGAAAGAGTGTATTCCAATCAGCATTGTGAAAAACTTTCACCAAGTCTGCAAATGCTAGTAACGTAGGTTTCCTTTTCCTTAATCTGTCTTCCTAGATAAGTCGTTGGGTCAGTATTGCCTCACGTGTTCCAACATTTCTACGGAATCCCAACTGATCTTCTCCGAGTTCGGCTTCCATCAGCTTTTTCATTCGTCTGTGAAGAATTCGTGTTAGCATTTTGCAGCCGTGACTTATTAAACTGATAGTTCGATAATTTTCACACCTTTCAACACCTGCTTTCTTTGGGATTGGAATTATTGTACTGTTCTTGAAGTCTGAGGGTTTTTCGTGTGTCTCATACATCTTGCTCACCAGGCTATCACTAGTTCTAATGGAATCTTGTCTACTCCCGCGGTCTTATTTCGATTTAGGTCTTTCAGTGCTCTGTCAAACCTTTCATGCAATATCATATCTCCCATTTCATCTTCATCTAAATCCTATTTCCATAATACTGCCCTCAAATACGTACATCGCCCTTGTATAGACCCTCTATGTACTCCTTCCAGCTTTCTGCCTTCCCTTCTTTGCTTAGAACTGGTTTTCTATCTGGGCTCTTGATATTCATGCAAGTGGTTCTCTTCTCTCCAAAGGTTTCTTTAATTTTCCTGTACGCAGAATCTATCTCACCCCTAGTGATATCTGCCTCTACATCATTACATTTGTCCTGCAGCGGTCCCTGCTTAGCTAATTTGCACTTCCTGTCGATCTCATTCTTGAGACGTCTGTACCCCTTTTTGCCTGTTTCATTTACTGCATTTTTATATTTTCTTCTGTCATTAATTAAATTTAGTATATCTTCTGTTAACTAAGGATTTCTACTATCCCTCGTCTTTTTTACCTACTTGATCCTCTGCTGCCTTCACTTCTGCTGTATTTCTTTCCCTCGTACTTGTCAATCGTTCCCTAATGTTCTCTCTGAAAGTCTCTACAATCTCTGGTTCTTTCGGTTTATCCAGGGGTCCCACGTCCTTAGATTTCCACCATTTTGCTGTTTCTTCACTTTTAATCTATAGTTCATAACCAATAGAATGTGGTCAGAGTCCACATCTGCCTCTGGAAATGTCTTACAGTTTATAACCTGGTTCCTAAATCCCTGTCACACCATTATGTAAGCTATCTGAAACCTTCCAGTGTCTCCAGGACTCTTGCGCGTATACAACCTTCTTTCGTGATTCCTAAACAAAGTGTTAGCTATGATTAAGTTATGCTTTGTGCAAAATTCTACCAGGCAGCTTCCTCTTTCATTCCTTACCCACATTCCATATTCACCTACAACTTTTTCTTTTCTTCCTTTACCTACACTCTAATTCCAGTCCCCGATGACTATTGAATTTTCGTCTCCTTTCACTATATGAATAATTTTTTTATCTCATCATTCATTTTTTCAATTTCTTCGTCGTCTGCGGAGCTAGTTGGCGCATAATTTTGTACTACTGCGGTAGGCGTGTACTTCGGGTCTATCTTGGTTACAATAATGCGTTCACTATTCGGTTCGTAGTAGTTTACCCGCACTCCTATTTTTTATTCATTACTAAACCTACTCCTGCATTACTCCTATTTGATTTTGTACATATAATCCTCTATTCACCTGACTAGTCTTGTTCCTCCTGCCACCGTACTTCAGTAATTCCCACTATATGTAACTTTAACCTATCTATTTCCCTTTTTAAATTTTGTAACCTACCTGCCCGATTAAGGAATCTAACATTCGTTGGTCCGATTCGTAGATCGCCAGTTTTCTTTCTCCTGATAAGGACGTCCTCCTGAGTAGTTTCTGCCCGGAGATCCGAATGGGGGACTATTTTACCTCCGGAATATTTCACCCAAGAGGAGGCCACCATCATTTAACTTCACAGTAAAGCTACATTGCCTCGGGAAAAATTACTGCTGTAGTTTCCACTTGCTTTCAGCCGTTCGTAGTACTAGCACAGCAAGGCCTTTTAGGTTAATGTTACAAGGCCAGATCAATTAATCATCCAGACTGTTGCCCCTGCAAACTACTGAAAAAGCTGCTGCCCCTCTTCAGGAATCACACATTTGTCTGGCCTCTCAACAGATACCCCTCCGTTGTGGTTGCACCTACGGTACGGCTATCTGTATCGCTGAGGCACGCGAACCACCACACCCACGTCAAGGTCCATGGTTCATAATTAAAAATTGAAATCTAATGAGATGGGAACTATAATGGAATTACATTAAAATTTTTCTGATCACGTCAAGTACACACAGAAATTTGGACAGAGAAAGGAACTATCTCATAAATTATTTAGAAGAATATTTAGAAGTTAAATCCAGTTCATCAGAGCTTCATGAAAGGAAAGGCGAAATACAAAAAAGACAAACCGTGAAGGTGAACTGTTCCGCTGTAGCAATGACGGACACGCCTCAAGTACAGGCGGAATCCACATACAGGGACACAACAGCAACATGAAACTTCGTGGCAGATTAAAACTGTGTGCCCGACCGAGACTCGAACTCGGTAGAGCACTTGCTCGCGAAAGGCAAAGTTCCCGAGTTCGAGTCTCGGTCGGGCACACAGTTTTAATCTGCCACGAAGCTTCATATCAGCGCACACTCCGCTGCAGAGTGAAAATCTCATTCTGGAAACAACAGCAACAGTTCCGCACGGCCGGCAGCAGTCGAAATGCTGCGCTCCTGCTTCACAAAGCTTAGAGGCGCTGCTAACCAACACCACGTAGGTGAGACATACGCTACAGAAATACAAATTACATGAAGAACAATCGCCGCCTTCTTAAGAGATCACGGCTACAAACCCAAAAAAATCCATCATAAAATAAGGTAGTAAATATTACTACGAAAGCCGGCCGCGGTGGTCTCGCGGTTAAGGCGCTCAGTCTGGAACCGCGCGACTGCTACGGTCGCAGGTTCGAATCCTCCTTCGGGCATGGATGTGTGTGATGTCCTTAGGTTAGTTAGGTTTAAGTAGTTCTAAGTTCTAGGGGACTGATGACCACAGATGTTAAGTCCCATAGTGCTCAGAGCCATTTGAACCATTTCCGGATTAGTACTCCTCTGTAAAAAATATACTGCGAAGAAATAGCTTAGCCGCCGTCCAGAAAATGTTTTCCTGAATGGGTTTTCACTTCACAGTGAAGTGAGCGCTGATTTGAAACTTCCTACGTCAATCAAGTCAATTTATCAACTCAAGACCTCGGCTGTAGGTAATGGTCACGGACAAGTTGGTTGTTTTGAGAAACTGCGTATTAAAATTTCAGTGAAATCTCATAAATAAGGATTTTCAAGCACAATCGTTGTGATTTCATACTGAGATGGAAATATTTCTTTCGTAACGACATATTTTTACAATAGACTTCTATTCAAAATTCTATTTTTAAAAATACGTCAGTGGTTAAAGAACATTCCTTGCTTGTAAACTAAGTGCAGTTAACGTGGAGCTACAACGTTTACTCGCTGGGCGGGTTAACGAAACACTAACGTGAAACGTCTTAAAACTACTTATTTAAACGGTCTGACTTGTTTTAGTTATGGAACCAATTTTTGCAATAGTAAGCGTGAGAACCTCAAAAATTAAAGCGTAATTCAACACAATATTAAATTGATTTTATGGTCGTCTTTAATACAGCACGTAAAAAATGTTAAGGATGGCCGTTAAAGTTCTGTCATCATCGTGTCACGTAAACTGACGTAAACAGTGGAAAATTAAAGGAAGTCCGAAATAAGATGAAATTACGGTAGAAATTTATGTCTCCTATGAGGATGGAACACAGTCAATGCAATTAATAAAAAGTAGAGCAACTACCATAACTGAGGAAAAAAAAACACCAGTGACAGAGAACCATGGCATTACTAAGGCATTGTTAAAAAATTATGCGCAGTATTATTACGTATTAAGAAAAGACTGGAAGCTAATATACACTAATATTTAGTGGAAGACCAGTTTCGAAATAGGAAAGGAACTACGAAAGCTATAAAGAAATACCTAGTGATCGTAGAACAAATAATCAATATGAACAGAAAAAACACAGATTTACCTAGTTAACGCTTTTGATGGAGTTAACTGGAAGTCACTGTTGGAAAAATGAATAAAACTGAAATACACTGGAGAGATAAAAGCCTGATTCTCAATTTATACAAAAACCAAACTACAGAAACACGTATCCACAGGACTAAGAAAAAGGTGAGGATAAGAAGAAGTACGTGACAAGGTTGTCCTGTAACTATCCACATTTTTTTTATTTGCTTCTAGAAAAATCAACAAAGGAGCAGTGAGAAGAAATGGACCAAAATTAATGGTAAAAAAATACACTGTTCTCTATCTTCACATTATACAATACTCTTAGCCGATTTTGTTAAGGGACATGAGTTTTACGTTAAAAATTTTGACGGACGTCCTCGACAACACAAACTCATAATAAACGTAAATAGCGAAAAGTAATGATGACGGGTGAATCGACGAGACTAGTAAGATAAAACATTAAGATGAAAAGCAAAACAATAATATAATTAAATTTATTTCGCTACTTAGGAAAAAAATTACGAATGATAACAGCGACAGCAGCGTCGCCTGGCGAGGAGTAAGTGCAACTCAGACACACGCGCGGTGCATGTGTTATCAGTGAGCGTACTGTCATCGTGTAGAATGGGGAAGGCAGGCACCTACCTGAGTTTGATCGAGGGCAGATAGGGATGGCCTCGAGTCTCATCAGGAGCGTTTAGGAAGCTGCACGATTTATCGGGTGTTGGAGTGCTGTGATGAGTGTCTTCAACAAGTGCTGAAACCAAGACGGAAACATATCCAGATATAGTGGGGCCACCGCTTATTACAGATGTCGGACGTCGTAGGCTGGGTAGACATGAAAAACTGTGTGGTGGAACTACCATCAGACATTAATGTTGGGAAGGCTAGAAATGTCTCTGAACACACATTGCACCGAACACTCCCAATGATAGGACTTCGCAGACGACGACCAGTGCGTGGACCACCACGACGTCGGCAACTATGACTGAAATGAGCACGCGACCATCGTCATTGGACATTGGCAGGGTGGCAGAGCGATGCATAGTCTGATGAATTTCAATACCTTCATCATGTCGATGGGAGGGGGCAAATCCGTCTTTTCCCAGGAGAACAGCTCCTGGACACCTGTATTGCAGGATGGAGACAAGGTGAGGCAGCTCCATTACACCCCAGGAAAAAAATCACACGGGCATCAGCGGGTACAGTGGAGCTCATACAAGGCACGATGACGGCCAAGGAGAATCATACACACACCCTTCATGACGATCATGTTTCCCAATGGCAGTGGTGGTTTTCATGAAGATAACGCAAAATGTCACAAAACCAGGAGAGGAATGGAATGGCTCGAAGAACACAGTGGCGAATTAGAATTAGTTTACTGGGCCCCCCATTTCGCTAGATCTGAACCTGATCGAACATATCACAGATGTGATCTAATGTAGAGTCAGAGCTCTTCGCCTTGCTCCCCCAAATTTACGGGAACTAGGTGACATTGTTCCAGCTCACTCCAGCGACCTACCAAGGCCTGATGGCTTCAATTACACGACGATTGCTTCTATACCACAACTTGTCATCACCGTTATCTGTGCAAAAGGTGAACACACCAATTATTAGGTAGGTGGTCATATGTAGTGGGGGCAACAGAACTGCCACCCCACTATCCATTGCTGCCATATTTATTGAAGATGGTTGATCCGAAACGGCGGCCATAGATGTGGCAACATCGCAGTCATGTCAAGGCGCGAATTTCCAGTTTTGACAGGAAAATAGATCAGCTGGGCAACCTCCACTATTCTAAGTCCAGACCCCTTGCCTCCTCTTCCCCAACCCTCCCCCTCTCCCATCCCCTCCCCCATCTAGAAACTGGGACGAAAAGGACCCACTCTGTGCTGTGCTGATAGATAATGAGATGTATGTCTTCAGTTTTTATGTATTGTTTATTCAAGCAATTTGAGTTGTCATAGCCAGAAAATTAATCCAGTGTATTCACAATGAAGTGTGAAGAGCAAGTAGTCTAGTTCACAACACTGCCACCAGAGGGTGCTTCGGTCCTCCCTTCTTCCCCTCATGACGTAATCCAAGCTGGTAGTCTAGGAGTAAATGGCAGGAATTACTTTAGTCATGTATAGCTGCTGGACTCGGAGTATGGATGTAATTTTGTACTGTATGTACTATGTTCTCAGTGGATGAGATGTCTGTATCGGAGGAGGAGGAGTTTAATGGATACAGAAGCTGCAATCATGCAGCTGAGGACTGTGTCCGTAGCCACCTACATGATGCTTGGAAAGCAATGATATTTGGTGAATGCATGAATAAGATGAATATGCTTTGTTGTCAAATAATGGAGATGGAGCAGGATGGGGCTAAGTTACACTTTACAACTTATGCTGATAAATGCATGTGGTGTAGCGGTACATCATTCAGTAAAAGTCCAATCAGTCTTCCGAGACGCAACAGGCAAAATGTTCACACCAGTTTCTCTGCATCTGCAGTTAGAGGCCATGTACCAGGCTCATAGTGCTCTTATGTGGTAGCCGCAGGAGTGGCTGGACTAAGTGCTACCTGGCATGTTGCAAATACCTGCAGCCTCCCTCCTCCTCCTCCTCCTCCCCCCCCCCCTAGCGCATGGATACCCCTTGTCATTGAACACAAACTGTCTCAGGAGATAGTACGTCTGATGTTTATGCAATGTGTGGAGTACTGTCACACACATAACTTAAAGATGCACATCACTACACAAAGAGACAGAGAGATTTGCAAATGATGCAAGAATATTTAAACACTTTGCGACGTAATTAAACATATTATTCTGAGGAATGCCACCAACACAGCACTTGAACACTGACCTTAAAAAAACTGAAAAATATCTCAGTACATTTGTGAAACCTCCCTGGGACACTTAACATGGTATTGTGAGAAATAGATAGCGAAACCGATAGCAATAGCAATATCTGATTTTACACACCAAAACAACGATATTTGAAAATCGACATAGATATCTCTCTAACTCTAAACAGGACGCTCACCACTTTTTGAGTCATAACTGCTGGTCTGAAGGCACTGCCAGAGAGAGAGAAAATACAACTGTTTGCTGTTCATCACTTTTCTTGAACAGTGAGTTGGCTTACTGTGTATTTCCTGCTGGAGTCAGGGACATTATGTTCCTCACTTCCCGAAGCACACACTAGTGTCGAAGCACTGGTGGAAAAATCAGAACAAATGTATAGAGAAATACATAGCTGTAGTCATGCACTATTTGGACATTTTACAGCAGAAAAAACAATGAATCAAGCTACAATAAGCCCACCCAGATAGCTGCTCCCCAAGTGGAAAGGCGTGCCACGCCTGGCAGATCAGTGTCGAGGTCAGGTGTGGCGACCAGCCTGTGGATAGTTTTTAAGGCAGCTTTCCATCTACCTCAGTGGACGTGTGTTAGTTCCCCTCATTCCGCCTCGGTTACACTATGTCAGCAATTGCTGTGCAAATACTGTCTCCACATACGTGTACACCATAGACCCGCCAGGGCAGCCGAGAGCGCTAACGCGCCGGCCCCAGATCAAATTCGCCAGGCGGATTAACGACGACGGCCAGCCTGAATGTGGTTTTTAGGCGGTTTCTAACATCCTGCTAGGTGAATACCGGGCTGGTCCCCACGTCCCGCCTCAGTTACACCACTCGCAGACATTTGAGACACATTCACACTATTTCACGATTTACACTAGATGCAGACAGCTGGAGCACACTAATTCCGTCCCGGGGGATATGGGGTGGCGGCAGGAAGGGCATCCGGCCACCCCTTAAAATTAACCATGCCAAATCCGTACTTAACCCTGCCGACCCTGCGCACATTGCGGGATAAAGGCCGTCGCAAAAGAAAGAAAGAAACGTGTACACTATAATTACTCGACCACGCAAACACTTGGGTTACACTCATCTGCTATGAGACGTTCCCAGGGGGGGGGGGGGGGGGGGGGTCCACTGGGAGCTGAACTGCACAATAACCCTGGGTTCAGTGTGAGCTGCAATGGGATGAGTGGACTGCTGTAGCCTGTTACGGGGTTCTGGGTTCTGCACCACTGAGAGCTGTGGCAGGGACGAAGCCTCTCCATCGTTTCTAGCTTCCTGGTTTAATACACAATACAAACAAACAACAAAACAGGAAACCTCTCCTGCGGCTGATAGTCTGTGAGATATGGTTCACCTATGAAACTTCACACTGGTTTGTGCAGCTGCCTTTGGTTACTGGTCAGCTGCTCCAATTGAGCAGTATCTGTTTATTTAATACGATCGCCAGATAAGCTCGATGCCAGCACACAGACGGTATTTGTTTCCAAAATTTATATACATATTGGTGACAGGGGCATGGTAAAATCTTTTCGACTTCTCTACCAGGTGATGTTAGTGGAGTTTTCTCTGTTGGATGATGCGAAATAACGATGATAGAGAGACAATGTTTCGGAAACAGACTTGAATGCACCATGAGGAACACAGATCTCCTTCAGATAGCAGTAATTTTATGTAAGTTGGAAACACGTCGCAGTCAGTAGCAAAGTCCTCGTCCTCCTTCCAGTTACAGTAACTGGTAATATTGTTGCAGGAGACATGTTCGTTTCACGTTGGCTTGACACACTGTTCATGGATGGCGGAACTACGACAACATGTACCTATTTTTCACCAGGATGGTCCTGTTGCATTAATCAGCTCACTCCGTTTCTACACAGATTGTAGAAGGGGGCAGATACAGCCCTCTTCAACTTCTGCTCAGTTCCGACTTGAATTGGGACGATCACATGGACAAAGCAGCAGGGAGGGCGGCACATAGACTGAGGTTCAAATGGTTCAAATGGCTCTGAGCACTATGGGACTTAACATCTGAGGTCATCAGTCCCCTAGAACTTAGAACTACTTAAACCTAACTAACCTAAGGACATCACACACATCCATGCCCGAGGCAGGATTTGAACCTGCGACCGGAGCAGTCGGCGGTTCCGGACTGAAGCGCCTAGAACCGCTCGGACACCGCAGCCGGCTATAGACTGCGAAACAGTTACAAGATGCAGAGGGACTGACTGAGGTCACTTTGGATTTTTAATGTCGCAGGAAGGTTCGAAAAAGGTGACTCGTTTCAAGATATTAGAGCGCCACGAATATGATTCACTAGCGGCTGTAATCATTAAAAGACATCTCCATAGGACCCAACGCTGGTATGTGATTTAATGGAGCCGGCCGAAGTGGCCGAGCGGTTCTAGGAGCTACAGTCTGGAACAGCGCGACCGCTACGGTCGCAGGTTCGAATCCTGCCTCGGGCATGGATGTGTGTGATGTCCTTAGGTTAGTTAGGTTTAAGTAGTTCTAAGTTCTAGGGGACTGATGACCTCAGAAGTTAAGTCCCATAGTGCTCAGAGCCATTTGAACAATTTTTTGATTTAATGGAAAGATGCATGTAAACGTGCAGGTTCCATGCAGAGTTGAAAGTTTTGATGATACTGACATCTGGGATCTGCAAATCATAAAAACAGGTTACATGACAACATGTGTATAAATTGCCATGTGGCGCTTTCTGCATCTGGGTCGACTTCTGCAACATCATAGTCACAGCAACTATTCTGTGTGTTGTTAATCAGAACAAAAAACCAGTTTCAATTCATTCGTCAGAAGTGCAAAAATAAAGACATGTTACAGGCATGTAGATTAAAATTATGATCGCCAGCTGCAATGGACTTGAAAGTAGTGGTGGAAGGGAGAATGAAAGAATGGGAAAAATTATAAAACATAGGAAATGGTGATAGCGGAAAAGGTAGTGACGTACCTGGCTGAGAAATGCAAAGAGGGAAAGCATTAGATGGGAGCCTCTACTCCACTGTTTGGCAGAGAGAAACGCTATATACGTTAATTTTTGGGGAACACGTCCCTGTTGAATAAATTCTGTTATTTTGGAAGGATTGTTAACAGTTATTTCGTGCGAAATCAGTCAAATTATGCTGAAACCAGCCAGTAGTTATCAAGGTCGTATGACATGAAAGAGTGTATAGTGTCGGTAAAATTTGCTGTAGATTCGCTAGTAGTAGTGTTCATTAAAGTTCAACTTGACGTTGCCCTAATTAAAGCTGCACAGTTTACAAGCGAGTAAAAGCAAACGGAAATAATAATAATAACATGAATATCATGCGACTTGACTGCCCACAGGGGTGATTCATCAGAGAACACGCAAACATAACACAATAGGAAATCCATTAGCATCTGCAATGATCTACTATCGGTTACTGTGACCTAAAGGTATAACTTTATCATAGAACATAATAAAGTAACGACGAAATAGCTGTTGGCATGAAGGGAAACTCACCTTCCGTATTGTGAAACAGCTGCTAGGAGAAAGCATAGCTTTGCTGAGCTTCACAATTCGTACGGCATGAATAAGGATTACCATCGAACTAATTAGTGATTTGAAGACATAAAATCGTTGGGCTTGTTATTCTTATGCACTGCACTAGTGCTAAACCTTATGTTTATTCAATATTATCGTCTTGAAAATCCATACTTCTTCAAATTAACTTGATGGAAGGAACGAAATAGAACCCAAGATTGGTAATTTCCTGTTAATTTAGCAGTTATTATTGAATCCTAAGAGTGCAAACACAGACACTGACACAGAAAAATCATATTAATTCTACATGATTCACGTTGTGTACTCAGCATAATCATAGAAAATCCTACAATATACTGAAAATTTGAAAAATATACAAGATACGAAATCTTTAGGTAAATAAAATACCGGCTTCCTAAATCTGATGAGAGTCAGAACACACAAACAGTAAAGACTGAGCACCACATGTTTCGTAACGACAAGCGTCAATCTGTTACTCATTTGCAAAGAGTACCAAAGCAACTTCATTGTTCCAAAATAGCTAGGCAGGACGTAAAATAAAGAGACATATTGTCTCCAATTCTGGAGTCGGTGTATAAAAACTATTATCTACTACCCTCAGTATTACAGCTTGAACATGAATTATAAGCTCCTTTTAGTTATCACTATCCATCTTCCGCAGTGTAATTTAATGCAACTTTTTTTCAAAAGCATCCTATACCACACACGACCAAAACACATTTTCACCCCTTCAATCCGCACATTGAACATTCGGTAAAGAAAAACAAGGAGAAAATTGGAAATGGAATGGAAGTTCCACGAGAAGAAATAAAAGCGTTAAGACATGCCGAAGACGTAGTAAGTCTATTAAAGACAATAAAGGACTTTGAAGATAAAGTGAATGGTACGAATACTGTCTTTAAAGGTATTCAAGATGAACGTCAACAATATAAAAGCAAGGGCAATGGAGTCCCACCTACGCAATAAAGTAGTAAGCTAAAAACCTAAACACCCCAAATAGCTAGGTGTTACCAGGCACATCATTAACATCCAAAGCCAATTATGGAACGTGGCAAACAAAATCGAAGCTCCGAATACTATACTCCAGAAGATAACAGGAACTGCTTGGGGTGCCATTGCAGCACTCCACATACCATCAGATTTAAGTGCCTCATACTCAGTCGGAGAGTAATTACACTACCTGATCAAAAGTACCCGGACACACCCAAAAACATACGTTTTTTATATTACGTGCATTGTGCTGCCACCTACTGCCAGGTACTCCATATCAGCGACCTCAGTAGTTATTAGGCCCCGTGAGAGAGCATAATGGGGCGCTCCGCGGAACTCACGGACTTGGAGCGTGGTCAGGTGATTGGGTGTCACTTCTGTCATACGTCTGTACGCAATATTTCCACTCTTCTAAACATCTCTTGGTGCACTGTTTCCAATGTGATAAAGAAGTAGAAAAGTGGAGGGGCACGTGCAGCACGAAATGGTACAGGCCGACCTCGTCTGTTGACTGACAGGGACCATTGACAGTTGAAGAGTGTCGAAATGTGTAATAGACAGACATCTATCTTGACCATCACAGAGAAATTCCAAACTGCAGCAGGATACTATGACAGTTAGGCGAAAGGTGAGAAAACTTGGATTTTACAGTCGTGCAGCTGCTCATAAGCCACACATCACGCCGGTAAATGCCAAACGATGCCTCGCTTGGTGTCAGGAGTGTAAACATTGAACGATTTAACAATGGAAAAACGTTGTGTGGAGTGACGAATCAAGGTACACAACGTGGCCATCCGATGGCAGCGTGTGGGTATGGCGAATGCCCGGTTACAGTCATCTGCCAGCGTGTGTAGCGCCAACAGTAAAATTCGGAGGTGGTGGTGTTTTTCACGGAGGCGGCTTGCATCCCTTCATCCTTCCCTTATCGCAGCTTGTACTGCGTCTCTTATGACCTCGTTGTAGACAATCTCCTCCTCCTCCTCCTGATGTGGATGTTTCAGCATGGGTCGATACCTGATAACTCGGAACCGCTTTCTTACTTGATCTGTATCTGTAATCATTCATGTATTCCATATCCACTGTTGGAACAGTAATTAATGTTGAGTGAACTGGAGACCTTCTTAGAGGGCGTACTATTTTTTGAGGCTTTTGAAATGTGATGCTACTAAATAATTTTAAAGATTAGGTGGACAGATCGTTTAACCGATGGGGAGGTACTGAACTGGGGTAAAGACATTTATGGCAAAGGCTGGCTAAAAAGGGAGGTATAAGTTGACAGAATATATTGTGAGGTAGCAAGCAGTCCTCAATTTTGTAAAGGTAGGACGTAATTTAACGGTGTGTCCAAATAGTTGACATAAACATGTGCAAAAAATAGGTATTAACCGACACCCTAGTTTTCTAAAACGAAATATGAAAACTACAGACACGGTGAGATTGCACTGCAACATTACCTGACTTCGACAGATGTTGTTAAGCTGTACGGCGGTCGAACAAACACTGCTTGAGATGTTCGCGAGGCAAAGTGGACAGGCAGATAGTTACCTACCGGTACCATTACTGCAGCAAGTGAGAGTGCGCGTCCACATCAGAGAGCACGGACCCGCGGATCGGCTCGCACCGCTGGACCGCAACCGCTGCATCATACAGGCAATTACCGCCTGTCACGGCCACGGGAGGGGCCGTTAATGGTGGTACAAGATCTCGTATCTTCATCATGTCCATCATTACAACCAGTGAGAGCGTCAGCAGTGGTGCACGTACCGGTCTAACAGATGCCACATCGCCTCCAAACGCTCGGCAGCTGTTGCCTGATGTTTCCCTGTGCTCATCTCACAAGGTGTTTTTGCTTTATGTGCCATTTCGAACAGTTTTAGAAAATTTGTGTCCTATTCATCTATGTAATTTCTCTGTTTAAGTTGCTCAGAAATTTATACCGTATTATTCTTTTGAAAAACCTTCATTTTCTCAAATGTGGTCCTTTTTGAACAGCTTAGATTCGTCATGTATGTAGGGTTATTGATAAATGTTTCCACGATTTCAGAAAATTATTGGTCCAAAATTACAGGATACAAAGAAATCAGACAAAGGGTGATGGAAAACAATAACAACACAAATAAATAGTTAAATTACAGTAATTAAATTACGGGAATGCATTTATCTAGATAACATATCACGCAGTTAACATAGCACATTCACTGGTTAACATAAGAGTCCGATACCTGCGAATATAAAATGCTGGTAGATTCATAAGCGGTGTAATCGCCAAAATATTAAATGCAAGCATGTAAACGGGCATTCATTCCATTGTACAGGTGCCGGATATCAGTTTGTGGAATGGAATGCAGTGCCTGTTGCGCTTGGCCGGTGAATATAGGAACAGTTAACGTTGTGTTTGGATGACGCTGGAGTGGTCGTCCGATGATGACCCACATGTGCTCGACTGGGTACACTGGATACATATCTGGTGATCGAGCAGGCCAAGACAACATGTCGACGATCTGAACAACATGTTGGACCACAAGAAGGGTATTTGGGCGAGTATTATCCTTTTGAAAAATACCCCATGGAATGTTGTTCATGAATACCAACACAACAATAAGTACCCTCCGCCACACACCGTAAGGTGGCTCGCGGAGTATAGATGTAGATGTAGATCATCAGATTGACGTACAAATTACACTCGGATAATCACGAATGTACTCCTGCTGTCATACGGAATTGCATCCCCGAAAATAACTCTAGGTGTGGGTCAAATGTGTAAAACGGTAACTGGTTGGTTGTAGGCCTCCAACTGGCCTCCTCTTAACCAACACACCGCCGCCATTGGTACCGAGGCGGAAACAGCTTTCATCAGAAAAAACAAGAGACCTCCCAGTGATCTCCAATGAGCTCTCGCTTGACACCACTGAAATCACAAATGGCGGTGGTTTGGGGTCAGTTGAATAGGTCGCTATAAGGCATCTGGCTCGGTGCTGTCCTTGAAGTTACCGATTTATAACAGTTCACTGTGTCACTGTGGTGCCAACTGCTGCTCAGATTGCTGCTGCAGACGCAGTACGATGCGCCAGGGCCATTCGTCGAATGCGATGGCCTTCCCTACATGTAGTGCTTGTGGTGTCACCGCCAGACACCACACTTGCTAGGTGGTAGCTTAAATCGGCCGCGGTCCATTTAGTACATGTCGGACCCGCGTGTCGCCACTGTGTAATCGCAGACCTAGCGCCACCACCAAGGCAGGTCTCGTGATACGAGAGAGCACTCGCCCCAGTTGTACGAGAACCTAGCTACCGACCAGATGTACGAAGCCTTTCTCTCTCATTAGCCGAGAGACAGAATAGCCATCAGCTAAGTTAATGGCTACGAACTAGCAATGCGCCATTAGCCATACAGTGATTGTACTTAAAGTCTCCTGTGTATCGTCAAGATCGATGTACCACAACGATTGAGTAAAGTTAAGTATTAAACCTGCTCCGTACTTTTCTTCCTAACATTAATTACGTATCCTGTTCCAGTACTTCACGCCCGTCTGCGTTAGTCTAGCTTGCCTTTTCAGCCATCTCAACTTCACGGTGTCGGCCCAGATACCGACACAACAGTGCTACGTAGCCGTACAAAGCCCAAATCTCTTGCGATCGAATGTTTTCGTGACCACTGCTATTAGTAGTGACGGACAATGAACTGCAATCCTGTCATGTCTTTCTGCATTCTAGCAGAAGGAACATCTAACTTCTCGTAGCTCTATTACAGGACCTGGTTCAAAGTCAGTGAGGTGTTGATCACGGCGTATCTTGACTAATATCAGCACGCCACTACCAACGTCAAGGGAAACTAACGTTCACGATCGCTTCAATGTATATTTAAAGCAAACTGATTTTCATGCGCACACTGGCGCTACTAGCGACACTCTTATGCGACTGGTGCGAAATACGAATAGACACCATCTTTCCGATGTAGACTCTTGCCTACCATCTTTCGTTTATGTCTCAAAAATGCTTCTTGGTGTTACGATGGTTTTCCGTAAGTGTACTTATCATCTCACATTACAGTTGTTCAATATGGGCACAGTTTGTGATGCAATTCAGTGAAGTTGGACGTCACAACTTCAAATTTTGTAAAGCTGTTCAGTAGGCTGCATATCTGCAGCAGCTAAATAATTCGATGCGACAATACAAAGCGGATGAGGTTCTTAAAAACACGAACTGCAATAATGTTCAAACATTAAAATGTACATCGACTGGAGATTTAGAAAGTATACTAACACTTGTTTCTGCAGCCATCCAGCCGGCCGCGGTGGTCTAGCGGTTCTAGGCGCTCAGTCCGGAACCGCGCGACTGATACGGTCGCAGGTTCGAATCCTGCCTCGGGTATGGATGTGTGTGATGTCCTTAGGTTAGTTAGGTTTAAGTAGTTCTAAGTTCTAGGGGACTGATGACCACATATGGTAAGTCCCGTAGTGCTCAGAGCCATTTTGCAGCCATCCAACCATTGCGTTCCCCGTGTCTACGCTGACATGCTTCTGATACTTTTAATAGGACAGTGCTAAATTTCTTTTTCCATTGTGTGTTGTCAATATACGATTTAATTTATTACTTCAGTGTCAATACGAACAGAGACAGTTATAAAGTGATTACAAAACTATATTTTTATTAGCATTTGAACACTATATTATTATACACTTACGTATTTAAAAAAAGTCATAGTTCTGAATTGTGGTCTGTTCCTGACACTGCAATAATCTCTTATATTGAGAAAAGCTGTATTTAGCTAATGAAATTAGGAAGACTTTAAACTTCTTTTTTTTTTTTTTTTTTTTTTTTTTTTTTTTGTCATCAGTCTACCGACTGGTTTGATGCGGCCCGCCACGAATTCCTTCCTTGTGCTAAACTCTTCATCTCAGAGTAGCACTTGCAACCTACGTCCTCAATTATTTGCTTCACGTGTTCCAGTCTCTGTCTTCCTCTACAGTTTTTGCCCTCTACAGCTCCCTCTAGTACCAAGGAAGTCATTCCCTCATGTCTTAGCAGATGTCCTATCATTCTGTCCCTTCTCCTTATCAGTGTTTTCCACATATTCCTTTCCTCTCCGATTCTGCGTAGAACCTCCTCATTCCTTACCTTATCAGTCCACCTAATTTTCAACATTCGTCTATAGCACCACATCTCAAATGCTTAAACCTATGGACTGATAAGTATTTTCCCTGGTACTTCCCGTTTCTGGGACGTCTTTTCTATGGAAGAAATGGGCGGCAAAATGACCCAGAGGACAAGATCGTTATTGGGTTAGCAAGTGGTGGCTATTTATGGAGAAGACAATAAATAAACATTTGCAGTAATATATTTTCTCTTGTAAACTGTAGTAGTGGATTCAAGATATTTTCAGGCTAAATGATGGTGTTTCAAGAACTGCACTATCTGAACTTCGCGAACGGTTCCAAAACTTAGACGGCACGGCATGTTTAGTCTGTCTAGATCAGGGATGGACACGAATTCAACTCATGATGGCATGCGCTCGCACGAGTGCCATAGCGCGCAGCCTCGCTGCGCATTTCCGCAACCGCCACGGCAAGCTGTCTGAGCGCGAGGAGGGGGAAGAAGAGACTACGAACAAGCCACATTTAAAGGGCAATGGAGTCACACTGCATACGACTTATGTTTCACATTTCGTAGCAACATAGATCACGAATAAACAACTTTTCAGTCTTATTTAAGTATTATTAGTGCGCTCAAGATGTAACATAATTAGACTGTAGGCATATGGACAGATACATAGAAATTCATACTTTTCCGCACTCGGGTTGCCACGAATTCGTGACTTCGTACCGTAATCGGAAAAAAGTCTCTCACAGAAGTGGTGATAATTAAGGCCTCTTAATTCAGCCAAGAAAGGAAAACCGGAAAGCGCTGGACCAGTGTGGATTTTACAAAAACAAAAAAAAAAGGCTCTGAGCACTATGGGACTTAACATCTGAGGTCATCAGTCCCCTAGAACTTAGAACTACTTAACCCTAACTAACCTAAGAACATCACTCACATTCATGCCCGAGGCAGGATTCGAACATACGACTGTAGCAGTCGCGCAGTTCCGGACTGAAGCACCTAGAACCGCTTTGCTACCGCGGCCGGCCGTGGACAGCAGCAGTCTACCAAGCGGCTGACGCAAGGACGCACGAAGACCGAGCGCCGAGCGAAGCCTGGAGAGTGCTGAGTAAGGGAAGTCAGGCCAGCACGCTAAGTTACCCTGCAATATACTGCTGGAGTAATAACAAGAAGCTGCCACCGAGGGTAAAAAACCTCCTCTTGCTGGATATAAATAGTGGAGCGCAGGCAGCAAATGACAGAAGCCATTAGGAAGCAGTTCGGATCTGAGGACGGACGTGGTCCGTGTCCGAATGTTCAATCTTCGTAGGTGACGATTCCGGAAGTCTGTTCCAGCTCGTAGGAGTCATCTGTTCGCAGCCAGATGTCAACTTCCGCTCTAGGGGTCGGCCCGAGTTTGGTCGGCACCATGGCTGACTAACTACAGCGAGAACTTCCAGCAGGACCGGCCGCAGCGCGCGGTCTTGGTCACAGGCGCCGCGGGGGACTGACGCCCGGAGCCACACCGCGTGGTCCATCCATGACGGGACCTCGCGGACATCGCGACTGACGGATTCCCAGCCGCCGATGCACAAGGCGGTGACAGCTGACCTCACGGCGACGCGGCTCCGTGGGGGTGCCATACTGGGCTGACGAGCGGCGACGAGTTCATCTCAACCACAGGGCATCCTGACTTCAGCGGAACCCTGGTGGCGCGCGTTGCGCGCATTGTCGGAGAATCCATACAGCAGCAGCCAGGCGGAAGGATCCGCAGGACTGGGCAGCGATGACGGGGGATGGTTCAAATGGCTCTGAGCACTATGGGACATCACACAACACCCAGTCATCACGAGGCAGAGAAAATCCCTGCCCCGCCGGGAATCGAACAAGGGAACCCGGACGCGGGAAGCGAGACGCTACCGCACGACCACGAGCTGCAGACGACAACGAGGGAGAAATTGTAAAGAAAGCTCAATAAATAATCGTAAAACTCCACGCCGTCTCAGTCTTTGGCGCAGCCACTTGTGTCTGCTGCTAAAGAATACTGCGGAAGTCGTAACAAGTAGCAAACGGCCATAACAAGTACTGCAGAAGTCGTAACAAACGGCCATCTGACATAACAGGTAGAGCAGTAATTTATTTCACAGTTTCAAACATACAACGGGAAACTATGATTATATTTATTTTTTAATTATTTAAAAGGCCAAGCAAAAGGACTCTCATTTAAAAGTTAATGCCAACTCAAATAATGTACAGAAAATTTAATGGTAACTTTACCCCAAGATGACTTAACAGTCTTTAATGCAAAACGCGCCCTTTATGAAACACAGAATGTAGTAAGGGCCGTAATAAAGGCAGAGGTAAACCTAAACAACAGTACCAGAACAGTTGAGAATGGACTTAGTTACCAAGTGGCGAGAACAAAACATACTTTAAACTTGACTGCTTAAAAAATTCACCTAAAATCATACATAAAACAGTGAAAAACAGTTTAGCCCCAATATCTTGGAAAGATAATTTTAAATCCAGAAACACACATCAATTGAAAATTTAAGACATTTTCTTATAAAACAAAAATAATTAAATTGCAACAGATTAAGGTAAACTTTGGGATCCTAACGTACATCAAAATTTGGTTAAAGAGAAGACCACAAGCTAACCGATACAAATTCGGAAAAATTGACAAGCATAAACTTAACTTGAACAAGAACGTTAAGTAGGGCGGCCGCCGTTGGTGGAGACAACGACGAGAGCTGCCGAGTGTGTGGAGTCCAAATGACCTGAACAGCCGGCTTAGCAAGACGACAGGTTGTGCAAATGGATAACTCTTAGAACAGAAGTAACTAATTTGAGCTCTTCCCAAAAACCACGACAACTTAACTGCTTTCTCATAAGTTAACGAAAATAAACTACTGGCCATTAAAATTACTACTCCACGAAGATGACGTGCTGCAGACGCGAAATTTAACAGACAGGAAGAAGATGCTGTGATACGCAAACGATTAGTTTTTCAGAACATTCACACAAGGTTGGCACCGGTGGCGACACCTACAACGTGCTGACATGAGGGAAGTTTCCAACCCATTTCTCATACACAAACAGCAGTTGACCGGCGTTGCTGGTGAAACGTTGTTGTGATGCCTTGTGTAAGGAGGAGAAATGCGTACCATCACGTTTCCGACTTTGATAAAGGTCGGATTGTAGCCTATATTGATTGCGATTTATCGTATCGCGACATTGCTGCTCACGTTGGTCGAGATCCAATGACTGTTAGCAGAATATGGAATCGGTAGGTTCAGGAGGGTAATACGGAACGCCGTGCTGGATCCCGACGGCCTTGTATCACTAGCAGTCGAGATGACAGGCATCTTATCCGCATGGCTGTAACGGATCGTGCAGCCACGTCTCGATCCCTGAGCCAACAAATGGGGACGTTTGCAAGACAACAACCATCTGCACGAACAGTTCGACGACGTTTGCAGCAGCATGGAGTATCAGCTCGGAGACCATGGCTGCGGTTACCCTTGACGCTGCATCACAGACAGGAGCGCCTGCGATGGTGTACTCAACGCTGAACCGGGGTGCACGAATGGCAAAACGTCGTTTTTTCGGATGAATCCAGGATCTGTTTACAGCATCATGATGGTCGCATCCGAGTTTGGCGACATCGCACTGAACGCACATTGGAAGCGTGTATTCGTCTTCGCCATACTGGTGTATCACCCGTCGTGATGGTATGGGGTGCCATTGGTTACACGTCTTGGTCGCCTCTTGTTCGCATTGACGGCAATTTGAACATTGGACGTTACATTTCAGATGTGTTACGACCCTTCATTCGATCCCTGCGAAACCCTACATTTCAGCAGGATAATGCACGACCGCATGTTGCAGGTCCTGTACGGGCCTTCCTGGATACAAAACTTGTTCGACTGCTGCCCTGGCGAGCATATTCTCCAGATCTCTCACCAACTGAAAACGTCTGGTCAATGGTGGCCGAGCAGCTGGCTCGTCACAATACGCCAGTCACCAGTCCTGGTGAACTGTGGTACCGTGTTGAAGCTGCATGGGCAGCTGTACCTGTACACGCCGTCCAAGCTCTTTTTGACTCAATGCCCAGGCGTATCAAGGTCGTTATTACGGCCAGAGGTGGTTGTTCTGGGTACTGATTTCTCAGGATCTATGCACCCAAATTGCGTGAAATTGTAATCACATGTCAAGTCTAGTATAATATAATTGTCCAATGAATACTCGTTTATCATCTGCATTTCTTACTGGAGTAGCAATTTTAATGGCCAGTATTGTACTTAAAAAATCGGCTATTGTAAAAAAAAAAAATTACATCAATAAGATAGTAATATCAAAAAATTTTCCTTTGTAGCAAACCACTAAAACAGCCACAAGGATACTCGCATAACACTAAAGCTCAGCACTATACATATTAATGCATAGCGGTTCGGAGAGAACAAATGCGACCCTGATAAAGACTAAAATTTATCTGAGCCACTTAAATACAACGGATGCACTACATAATTTCTTAGACAGCATAGAGCTTAAGGGGAGTTGGAATGCCGGAAAATGGAAAAAATTCACATTTTCAGTTTTTAACCTTATAACTTAATTTGAAATTTTCTGCTTAAAATGGTGCAAAATTTGTTAAGAAATTCCAATTGGAAGTATTTTTATTTAATTTTTCAAAATTACATGTGCGCCCAGCAAAGTTACCCATCTTGTGATTTGTACACATTTAAATCTTCGCATTTCCGAAAACATTACATATAGAAGGCTGTGGATTTCACTCTTCAGTTGTAGAATCTTTGATCCTTCCATAGGTACCATTGTTTTTACGACTAGCTGTGTTTATTGTTCAGTTTTTGATCTGTGAGTGTTTGTTTTGAGCCTCGAGTTTAGTTTGTCGCTCATTTGGAGTTTGTTATCTGTCTTGTTTTGACTTTCAGTGGTGAGTGCGTAGTTTCTACGATGCCTAGGAGTGCATCATTATTTAAAAAGCGAAAGTTTCGCGGTAATAGATTTACAAATAACGTTTGTTCAAGTGATTCTGCTTCAGCACCTGTTGATGCTGGTGAAAGTTCTGACGTTTGTACAGCTGAGATGTGTGAAGGAGACACGCCCACCAGTGCATCAAAAAAGAAGTTATCAAACTGTGCAAGTGAAATTACAGATGAAGCTTCTAATGAACAATATGTTTTAGTCGACTTTCCTGTTTTTACTGAGTTTATGAAGAAATGTTTGTGTTGTAATCTTTGTGGAGGTTCTTTTGATATGAACATAACAAAATCTATAGGACTTTCCTGCAAAATTGCTATAGTTTGTGCCAGTTGTGAAAATGAGACCTGTTTTTGGAGCTCTAAAACATGCAGTAGCAATTTGTTTGAGAGTAATATCAGGCTAATGTATGCAATGAGAGCAATTGGTAAAGGACATACTGCTGCTCAAACATTTTGTGCCATAATGAATCTTCCACCTCCACCTGCTAAAATTGACAATTACACTGAAGTGATAGGAGATGCTGTTCAGTCTGTAGCAGATTTATCAATGAAAGCTGCTGCCAGTGAAGCAAAATATATAAATGAAGGAAACCCAGATATCCCTGTTGCTTTTGATGGAACCTGGCAGAAAAGGGGTCACACATCCAAAAATGCTGTTGCTACTGTTACTAGTGTGGACAGCGGTAAAGTTTTGGACTATGAAGTGCTCACTAAACATTGTTACCATTGTGCATCTGGTAAGATAGAAGCAGCTCACATATGTAGCAAGAATTATGAAGGTACGAGTGGAGGCATGGAGGCTGCCGCTGCTGTGAAAATGTTTAGCAGATCAGAAAAAGAACGGGGAGTATTTTACACAAAATTCCTTGGAGATGGGGACTCCAAGGCATACAAAAGTGTTACAGAATCCATGCCATATGTCAATAAGACAATAACTAAACTAGAATGTGTCGGTCATGTTCAGAAACGAATGGGCACTCGTCTAAGGAAACTGAAACAGAATCTGAAGGACAAAATTTTGTCAGATGGTAAAACCATTAGAGGTCGCCTGTCAGATAAAATTATAAATGAATTACAACAATACTATGGTATGGCAATAAGAAATAATGCAAATAATTTGCAGGAAATGAGACAAGCTGTATGGGCCACATATTTACATCGATCATCAACTGATGATAATCCTCAACATTTTGCTTGTCCAGATGGTCCTCAGTCATGGTGCAATTATAGAAAATCTCAAGCTACTGGGGATCCTTATCACCATAAAAATTATATTCCATTGGCTGTTATGGAAGTAATTAAACCAATATATAGAGACTTGGGGCATCCTGATCTTCTGCGAAAATGTCTTCATGGTTGTACCCAGAATCAAAACGAGTCGTTCAACAACCTCATTTGGACTCGTGTACCTAAGAATGTATTTGTTGGGATAAAAACATTGAAATGGGGAGTCAGTGATGCTGTTATTTCATTCAATGATGGTCATATGGGTAGGCTAAAGGTCATGGCAAGGCTCGGCATTGCTCCTGGTATCAACACCATCAGAGGTCTTCAGCTTCTGGACAGCGTGCGAGTAAGGAAGGCTCAGTATGCAGCTGAATTTAATACAAAAAAAGCAAGGGCAGCAAGGAGAAGAAAGCTTCTAGGTGAAGAAGAAGAACTAGAAGATGACCCTGATTACTCTGCTGGACACTTTTGATAATAGAATAAAAGGTATTTGTGAATTTTCATAATAAATTACTTTAATCGCATTTTCTGGCATTTGACATTTTTAGTGTTACATGTACCTTTATCTCATAAACCACTCAACCAACAACATTCAAATTTTCAGAAATGCTGCAAAACAGTTCAAAGAGGCCACTGAACTAGAATCATGACAAGAACTGGCTTATTCTCTGAACTAGGGAAGTTTATGTTATACTTTTTCCAATAAAAAATGGCTTAATGGTAAAAAATTCATAAATACTATACCAACAAAAAGAAAACATTGGTTCTAGTTCAGTGGGCTCACAATATATGCTGAAAACCTCTGCCAGAATTTCAAAGTTCTGAAGATAATAGTTCCAAAGAAAAAGGTACACAAAGTTAGCAAATTTAACATTGGCGAGATAGGGCATTCCAACTCCCCTTAACCATTAACTTCAAAGAAACCACGAAACCAAAAGCAAATCACAAATAGGCCTATAAAATAGCAAAACAGCGGACATTCTGACATGACCAATTAATCATCCAACGTAACTGGTACAACCAGACATTTCACTGCTCCTCCCACTGAAAATTATATATGACCAGTTATTTACTTTAAAAATCAGACGAATTAATTGGAGGCGGGCAAGAACGGGCAACGCATATACTAATGGGTACCGCCAATCTTCAAAATACACTTTCTTCTGGAACACGGTGCTTTACACTGGCTACAGATACACTGGCTAAAGACTCACAAGTGGCAATGATATATAAGGTTAACACACAAAACAAATTATAATGAAAAATCAGCCAATGACTCAATCTAAAGTGTCTACCAGCTCTTGCAATCATATTGCCCTTCGGATATCATGGAAACACGGACGTCCGCACGCAACAAACAGAAGGAAGACAGGCCAAAATGATGGTGAACACTGCCCTGACAGCTCGGCGCCCTTTTGATAAATCACAGCACAAGCCATGTCGGTACTCAATCACTTGCGCGGGGTAACATGACCCCAATATTGGTCGCCCACGAACAGCTAACACCACGGCGAAAGGGCCCCCAGGGAAACTCGTCACAGCTTCGTTCCTCAGCTCACACTGCCCACCAAAGCGCCCACAACGCTCAGAGCCGTCACTCCCGAGGGCGCTGCGCTCCAACGGCGACATCGTAGTCAAAAATCTTAAGAACAGTGATATCGATACATTGCGAGAAAGCCGCCATGGCTCACTCACACAAATACATCGATCGAAATATTGTTGCACTTATCCAACCTCATTAAGACCTTTATGACAATATCTCTGGCTCAGGGAACTGGATTGTGTTAAGTATAATGAGTCTCTTCTACAACACTATTTTTTCTTACATGCATCCCCATCAAATCAGAAATAAGTAGTTTCTCACCTCGCGATATCTTGCTGTACGCAGTGTGCAGTGAAATCTACTTAAAATGCCAGACCTGCAATCCATTCCAGATGCCCTAATTTTCGTTCCTGCAATTCCTTTTTTTTTTCTTTAATTCAACAACAGCGATTTTTAAATCAAAAACTCGTTCCAGGCATGTCCCATGACCTAACGAACGCACTTCGCAGTGGTACCTGAAGTCTTAATACTCTTCACTGAAATCCAACGAAAGCTGTTGCAATTGACAGTCAGATAACGCGTTCGATTTAAGAAATTTTACTATGCAAACTATCGTTTTCCAAGCCTGCAAATTTAACACAAAGTGCTTCTTGATGTACAGAACAATGAATCCCGTCTGACGATCGTTTTACTTTTTCACTGTCAACTACATCCTTAAATTCCCTCTGTATGTGTGCTAATATTGTTCCCTCAGAAAATTTGCAGTGCCCGTCGCTTAAACGACAGTAAATAGGCCTTTCTGATGAAAATTCTCATCCAACTCTTTTCATTGCCATTCATTTTTAAAAGTCTGTGATGGAAGATGGAGTGCTTTTGTGCAGCCAGCCAGTGAACGTTCTTCGCACCACGAACAAACAGCGAAGGGTAAACAGTGCTGACACAACGATTCTGCCAAACTGAGGAGAGTTGTACCGGCCGAAAAATGCCACACCGCAATACTAAACGAAATGTTTCGGGTACGCTCCGGATGAAACGAGTGAAGGCGAGACAGGCTGGGCATTGGCCCGCAAACGGTCCGCACACTATGCCCATGTGAAGTCTGTCACGCCGTGGTAGGCCCTGGTATAAATAGTCGTAATACGAGACGCGAAGATAATGTAGAAGCACTTTTCCATTTTATTCTAAACTGCGTTACTTCTGTCAAGGCAAGCGACTAACAATTTATTTCGTATGATCATACACTGTAAGCTTTCACAGCTGGTATTGACATTACCTAACACTTCCGGGCTATTTGTTTCGTAACTGTTAACGTAGATCTACTGTTAACAGAAACTGTGGTGAGAGTCCATTTGGATTAACATAGTAATAGTTAATTTTCAAAGGCGATACCTTATTATTTCGTCTTATATTTACTTTGCTTAAATGCAGCCTTAAAATTATTACTCGTTAAGTAATAAAATAACTGCATGTAATGCTATGTTGTGTTTCTTATTTATGTAAAAAAGTGTAGAGACGCAACTTTGGTGGGTCGCATTGTAAAAACACTTGACTGAATTATTTTATTTAGTTTCTCAACACTAATGTAACGCAATCTGAGAAGAATAACTGACTTCATATTTAATCAAAACTTTCTTAAACTGATTGTTGAAAAAAATAAGCTGTTATAGATCTTCTGTGTTTCATTCTGAAACTGAAAGCTACAATTTCATTTATTCAAAGACGAAATCATTAACTCTTTCAAGTTTGATGAATTTCGAAATCAGGACTGACAACCAAGACAGAATTATTTATTTTTAGAAGGAAGTTCCAAGATCAGATGATACAACTAAATATCGATAGTGTCTTTTAGTGAGAAACATTACTTAGCAAAATGATAAAGGTAAAGACTGAAGTGAAGTGTTAAATTTTATTTCTCGATAGATTTCAACCACCCCCCCTGCCCCACCACAGCCCCCGCCCCCCTATGTTTTCGCAAAACGCTTCGAAAAATGTACGACATCTTACAAAATATTCGAGCCGGTTAACAACTGTAAGAGCATTCAGTTTTTGTCTAAAGGGTTCCCAAACACTAAAAATAATATTGTTTATGAGTGTGTAGCTAGAGGCCACGAAAGCCATTCAGTGTTGTAGAAAGGTCACGCAGTTTTGCGGACGAGACCAGCCATTCGTAATAAAGGGCGGGAAAAATACGTCATAGTTTAAGAAAAGCATAGAGACGCACAGACCACGTTATACGTGGCGAGGAGAGAGGTGTAGGGTCGTTAAAACCGCCTATTTATGAACATCTAATAACAAACTAAAAACTCTACGAATGTATGTCTAGACAAAAAATGAAAACACTGTAATATAAAATCTCTCTGAAGAGGCTCTCATAAAAGCAGTGCATATTTTTAATCAAGTAACCAAGAGAAAATTGGCCAGACTGATGGCTAAGCTTATAGTTAAACCATATGAAGACCGAGAAAAATCAGTATTGTAAATGACTCTCTTCACTAGGAGACTGTTCAAGCGCAGGCCAAACTTCGTAATGCCTTGTTCTTCGTATTATCTGGTCCCCTCGTCCACAAGACCAGATTTTGATGTACAAGTATTCTATTTGTCTTTCATTATTTGTGCGGTTTGCACCGGCTAAACGTTCACAGATACTCTGGTGGCGCCTACTGTTCATAAAGATTGTAACTACAACAGAAAACTTGAAGGACTGAGTACAGTCGTTGGCTAATGGATGACAGAATCTTTACAGTAACGTAAACCCGCGAAATAATTACGATGGCGTTAAAGACAATAAACTGCGCAAAAAAGAGTAGTATGTTTTGTGAGCAATCCGCCATTAAAAAGATATGACCTTTTTAATAAAATAATGTGCGTAGGGCTCCTTAGTCAACAGTTAATGATGAAGGAAGAAGGCGATTACCATAGCCGACACAATCGTCTTGAGAGATTCAGCACCTGTATTGATATTTGAGACCATTCTAATTTAGAGTTCCCTCTCATTGCACATTTTTAATTAGATTAAATGTTTAGATACCTCTGGGTCATCTTCAGATATAAAGAGTTGCGTCGGCAACCCGTCTCGTCTACTCAGAAACGCATATCAGAGCACCGATTAAAAATGTGCAAGTGAAACGGAACAATTATTGATAATTATCTTAACAAGGAGGTGTTTAGTGTAAAATAATGTTTGGTTGGTCAGTTTATGTGCACTGAAGATAAAATGCTATGTGAATGTCATCATCGTATCTCAAAGAAAATTATAAGATATCATTTAACAATATTGCTTTCTTTAAAAAAAATGAATCCCGCTCTATATGTTGCGGTGGTTGTTGTAGAGAAAAGTGATCAGAATTTACGCTTCATTTGCTGTAATCTTCTCGGAGATATCTCTCCAGGAAAATATAGAGATGAAGTCAGATAAAAATTAAAATTACATCGTGTCAGTTATTAGCTTTATTTTTATCGACGTTACTATTTGCCTCATTGGTGGTAAAAGAAATACGTAGTCGGAGAAAAATCATTTCGATGGCCAAAGTTCCCTCTTTGTGTAGCTGGATAAAGCGTCTCAGGAAAAAATTAAATAAAGCTGAAATTCATTTTTTACTGTACTGTCTTTCAGCTGATGTAATTCAGCGAGATCATAGCCTGTGTCGTTTGTTCCTTGGTTCCACGCCAGATCATCGTATCTTCATTGGTGGAAAAAAATCACAACAACAAGAAGAGATGTGCGACATAAACGAAATGAATTGGCGTATTTCTAAATCTGAAAGATGATGTCAACTTAAATTTCGATCCAGTCGAACAGGAGTGGCGCTAGTAGTGACAGCATGAGGATGAAAATCAGATTTGCTCTGAATCCACGTTGTAACAGTCGTCAGCGTTAGTTACTTTTGAGACTGAAAATGGTCAGTTGATGTCAGTGAAAAATGCCTTTAAGGCGACCAAGACGCCATCATCATGACTTCACTGAGTTTGGACGAAGTCGTGTAATAGGGCTGCGAAAATCTAGACATTTCTTCTGCAGAAAGACTAAGCAGGAATGTATCCACTGTACACAACTGCTCACAGCGGTGATCAGTAGAGAGCACGGTCGCAAGAAGTCCGGTCCCAGGAAGGCTACGTGGCAGCGTATGGCTCTGGGGCATAGTACTCCATCAGCAGCGGCAATCTGAGCACCAGCTGGTACCACAATAACACAACGAATTGTCACAAATCGATTAATTCAGGGACAGCTCCGAGCCAGATGCCCTGTAGCGTGTATTTCATTGACATCAAACCATCGCCACTTGCGACTTCAGTGCTGCCAACCGTGAGCTCACTAGAGGGCAAGGTGGAGGTCTGCGGTGTTTTCTGGTGAAACCTGGTTCTCCCTCGGTGCTACTGACAGCGGTGTGTTGGTTAGAAGAAGCTGAACACCTGCAACCAACCAGACTGCGAGCTAGATGGTTCAAATGGCTCTGAGCACTATGGGACTCAACTGCTGAGGTCATTAGTCCCCTAGAACTTAGAACTAGTTAAACCTAACTAACCTAAGGACATCACAAACATCCATGCCCGAGGCAGGATTCGAACCTGCGACCTTAGCGGGCTTGCGGTTCCAGACTGCAGCGCCTTTAACCGCACGGCCACTTCGGCCGGCCTGCGAGCTAGACACACTGGATCTACGATGATGATGATGAGGTCCCATACTCCTTGACAGAGCGTAGGGGACGATGCGGGAGACCCGCACCGCCGTACTAGGCAAGTTTCTAGCAGAGGTGGTTTACCATTGCCTTCCTCCGACCGTAATCGGATGAATGATGATGATGAGGACGTTAAAACAACACCCAGTCATCTCGAGGCAGGTGAAAATCCCTGATCCCGCCGGGAATCGAACCCGAGACCCCGTGCTCGGGAAGCGAGAACGCTACCGCGAGATCACGAGTTGCGGACCTACACCAGGAGCGATCTGGGGTGCGATTTGGTATGACAGCCGAGCCCTCTTTCAACCTTTACGTCACTTTGGTGATTCGAACTGTTGTGAATCCATTCATGAACAGCATTCCAGGAGGTATTTTTCAACAGGATAACGCTGTTCCACATACCACGGTTGTAACTCAACAAGCTCTGTAGAGTGTCGACAGGTTGCTTTGGCCTGCTCTATCACCAGATCTGTCTCCAATCGAGGACATATGGACATATTAAAGAAACTACACTCCTGGAAATTGAAATTCATTGTCTCAGGAAGGGGAAACTTTATTGACACATTCCTGGGGTCAGATACATCACATGATCACACTGACAGAACCACAAGCACATAGACACAGGCAACAGAGCATGCACAATGTCGGCACTAGTACAGTGTATATCCACCTTTCGCAGCAATGCAGGCTGCTATTCTCCCATGGAGACGATCGTAGAGATGCTGGATGTAGTCCTGTGGAACGGCTTGCCATGCCATTTCCACCTGGCGCCTCAGTTGGACCAGCGTTCGTGCTGGACGTGCAGACCGCGTGAGACGACGCTTCATCCAGTCCCAAACATGCTCAATGGGGGACAGATCCGGAGATCTTGCTGGCCAGGGTAGTTGACTTACACCTTCTAGAGCACGTTGGGTGGCACGGGATACATGCGGACGTGCATTGTCCTGTTGGAACCGCAAGTTCCCTTGCCGGTCTAGGAATGGTAGAACGATGGGTTCGATGACGGTTTGGATGTACCGTGCACTATTCAGTGTCCCCTCGACGATCACCAGTGGTGTACGGCCAGTGTAGGAGATCGCTCCCCACACCATGATGCCGGGTGTTGGCCCTGTGTGCCTCGGTCGTATGCAGTCCTGATTGTGGCGCTCACCTGCTCGGCGCCAAACACGCATACGACCATCATTGGCACCAAGGCAGAAGCGACTCTCATCGCTGAAGACGACACGTCTCCATTCGTCCCTCCATTCACGCGTGTCGCGACACCACTGGAGGCGGGCTGCACGATGTTGGGGCGTGAGCGGAAGACGGCCTAACGGTGTGCGGGACCGTAGCCCAGCTTCATGGAGACGGTTGCGAATGGTCCTCGCCGATACCCCAGGAGCAACAGTGTCCCTAATTTGCTAGGAAGTGGCGGTGCGGTCCCCTATGGCACTGCGTAGGATCCTACAGACTTGGCGTGCATCCGTGCATCGCTGCGGTCCGGTCCCAGGTCGACGGGCACGTGCACCTTCCGCCGACCACTGGCGACAACATCGATGTACTGTGGAGACCTCACGCCCCAAGTGTTGAGCAATTCGACGGTACGTCCACCCGGCCTCCCGCATGCCCACTATACGCCCTCGCACAAGTCCGTCATCTGCACATACGGTTCACGTCCACGCTGTCACGGCATGCTACCAGTGTTAAAGACTGCGATGGAGCTCCGTATGCCACGGCAAACTGGCTGACACTGACGGCGGCGGTGCACAAATGCTGCGCAGCTAGCGCCATTCGACGGCCAACACCGCGGTTCCTGGTGTGTCCGCTGTGCCGTGCGTGTGATCATTGCTTGTACAACCCTCTCGCAGTGTCCGGAGCAAGTATGGTGGGTCTGACACACCGGTGTCAATGTGTTCTTTTTTCCATTTCCAGGAGTGTAGAAACCCGCCTCCATTAACCTAGTGTTAACCTAGGTTTCGGCGTAGATAACTACACCTTCTTCAGAACAATAAAAGCCATAAGTGCCTAAGAAGACCTTGGTCAATGATTAAAAGAACACCATAGCTATACATTTATAAACGAGAAAAAAGGAAAACACAAACAGTACATATGTACAAAGTCTAAACCACTACTTAACTTAATGGTGTAACCTCCACCTCACACCGGCCTATGTTCGATGGGCCATGGCCCGCCATATATTAACCAACGATTGCTGACGCGCTGCGATGTTGAATGTTCTTACATATGGACGTAATCTGACGACAATATCACCGTCATCCACGGCCAGCATTAACCGTCGCTGTATTGACCGACCAAATGCGACAGGCAACTCAGCCACAGACTGACCTTCGACACCTGTACAGTACGATGCATGCTCGAATTCAGCATTCTCGCGATTACACAGGTTATTAATGTACCAGCATTTCACGTTTGCAATGGTTTAGCTCTCGCATACATTAACCTGTGACCTTGCAAAGTTAATCACCTATATAGGTTACGTAGACAACTGTACTGCCAAAATTTCATGACTCTAAGTTAACTACTTTTTGGTGTGGCGATTTTTTTTCCCATCAGTGTAGATATGACGCTCTTACTATAACCTATGGTCTCTCAGAGCTGCATCAAAGGACGACAAGTTTTATGACATGCAATAGACACATCAGTTAGCAAGTATTGTAAAAGGGACTCGCCAGTTTTGATGTGAAACATCCGTTCTCGTCTGTCGTCTCGGAGTTTGTGTAGCATCTGGCGCTGGCCTACTCTCGGTCATGTCGAAAATCAACGCACTGTAGGCGCCGTGTGTGCGGGAGAGAAAGTACGCTATGTACTGCTCTGAAAACCTCGTGTATTGGCAGACTCGAATTATTTCTATACAGCGCTACACATATGCCGTGACGTTAACTGAGGATCGCAAAACTCCTTACGAGCCTGGATATAGGGTTAATTTTCCGGCTTAACGTCAAACGCCGGCACGATGGCCAGGAATTTTACAGCAGAGAGGGCTGTGAGACGACGTCAGCCAATGGTACGCTGACTGACGCCTCTCTAGGACGACACCGAGACAGGAGCGGCATCTAGGCGAAGAGAATATATGCGCTGCGTCACTTGTCCTTGGCCCGAGTTCAAGTCTAGCCGATCTACGAACACTACAGCAGTGACTTACGAATTGTATTACCCGTCTTTTATTGGAGTTGTACCATACTGAAGAGATTGCTTATGTTTCATGTCGGCCTTTGCTTGCAACATCCCACTGTAAATTCACAAAGCTAATTACTGTTAATTATCTTACATAATAAAAATCTGTTTACGCTATTTGCTTGAATTGTTGCCTAGCGATCTGAGAAACCACGCTTCCTTGGCACTCTATATTAGACGAGTGCGCAGAACACAACAGTTAAAATAATTTCTTCATCTCTATCGCTAATCGTGAGCTTTATCAAACCAACACCTTTCGAAAGACTCAGATCTGTGTGCTTGATTGGAAAAGTAGCATAGCAAACATTCGCTACTGTATCCAATACGTTTATAGTGTCTCGCCCATAAACAAAACTGGATAATACAACAAGTTTCCAATTGAATAAAGGTAATTTACTGTCTCATAAAAGACCTTGCCAAGTCCACCTATTTGTTGTCAAAACCTACCACCAGCTAAGTGATCCCCACATACTAAAACGAGAGTTTGACTACCTACCAAAATAGCAACATTTTAGTCAATAAACTGAAAAACACCGATGTTGGACACTGAGTATCATTCACTCCATAGTTCGTACAGTGTAACACCCCAAATAAGGAACCCCTAATTAAAGCCCTTTGGTAGCAAAAGAAATAGCAAAATTAGTTATCCTGACATTGACAGGAGCTACTGACAACAAAATTAACGCTTTTGCAAGTTTGACTAGCTTGAATACTATGTAACTAATAACGTTTATTATAAAGAAATGACAAAATGAAAGACTATCAGATCATACAAAGCCTGAAATTTTAAATAAATAATTCAAAATAAATTCTTTGCGAAGGTTAAATCCCAAACCATAAATAGATGAGATATAACATTTATCCAAGAAGAGAGTTGTAGCCGCCTCGAGCTGTAAGTTCGCTGTGTCTACAATGTAATACCGCAATGGATATGTGTTGTGTACATAGTTCCACGTAGTCGGCGCGTACACAACTTTCCCAATAGAGCGCGCCCCGCTAAGCACAACAGTGCAGGCGCAGCGCTCGTCCGTCTCCGCATTACGAGATGGCGCTGTCTTAGAGACGGACCACATTCTGCTTCCGCCGATCTGCGTATTAATATGTAACGCAGCCAATGAGATTGCTGCTAATGTAGAACCTCTTATCCTCAAGGATCACACTCGCGCAGTGATACCCGAACGCTCGAGGTATTATAACAAGTGTACAGACCTCCGATTAGTTAGTCTGCATTAGTCTTCATTAGTCTGCATTAGTCTCAATTTTTCTGTACCAGTCTATAGTCAAGTTTCAGTCTGCGCCTAGTAAGATTATCTTATTCCTGTACATAGCCATGAAGAGAAATGTACAGACACTTTGTCAAGTATCAGAGATATGTGAGAATAAGATAAACGTACCAAGACCAAAGGAACTTCAGATTGTCAACTGTAAACAGCATCCAGAACCAAGTTACATAATTTCTATGTTATTAATTATTTTAATAAATGTGTGTGAAAATTAATCAAGTTGTGTTTAAAGTTGGTCACCGTCAAGCTGCTACTCTAAGCGTGCAAGTGGCATTTCTATCGTCTGACCTAACGGCAGAAGATAAACACGCCACGATAAGACCACGAGACATATTACTGACATTCGGCTACTTCGTTAGAGCGACAAGGCAAATAATCTGATGGTGTGTGTACCGAAGGTCTTACAGTACGCACTCCACAAATGTTAATTCAGTCTCTCTTGCCGACGTCGCAATGGCAGTAAGCCTATCGAACGCTACTAGATTGTTTCAAACGTATCTGAAGTCTTAAAACTTTTCCGCTATCGACTTGACGTACTAGTCAGAATTTCGAACTGAAGTAAAATAACATTTACTGTCTAGCCAGACAACGGAGCAGTTATGATATGTGAAAGTAAAGTAAATCGTGTGAAACCTGATGAACGCTGGGACTTAGCCTTCGTGATCTGTGATTGTCACGAACTTCAAAGGAGACAGCAATATACCAACCGCCTACATAAACTCTATTATTAGCCTTGAGTAGGAAACAGCTACACGCGATCACGAAGAACTTACAGTTACGCCGTATTGTCTGAAGCTGTAGTCAATGTCAGAATCACTGATGCAACTAGATTCAAGACCCTGCATGACAGATCGGTGTGTTTTCAGTGCAGGTTTAAATAATTACGAAGTTCAATAAACTCCAATATAACCTCATGCTACGTGTCAGCTACGTCATTTAATGGGAATTTATTGTGTGATTGTGAAATTATTTCTTGAGAGAACGCAGAAGTTAAAGTTGATTTGGTGATTTTATTAACAGTGAACAGCAGGTTTACACTAAAATACGACGCTTTCTGCACGTTGTCAGATGAGTATTCTATCTCTGGAATTACGTCGTGTTAGTTGTTGAATGAACACCGTAGCGACGCCTTGATGACGCTATATTAATTAATAAATCAACATCCGCGCAAAACTGTGTTGTAGTATCGGGTTGAATGATGGGCTTAATAATACAAGATATCCTGTCATCTGCGTTTGAACACTCATTCGCAAACAGGGCATCAGAACTACAGTTTTCAAGTTCGCGTAAGCTTATCAGCCTGTCGCGAACACGCGAACCATATAGGTTAATTGTTTCAGATCTAGGGAGTTGTTGCCGTACCGAGTGGTGCACTCGCCGTTGGTTCGAAGTAAAGAAGACCGGCAGACGTCGAACACGAGTGCTTCAATTTTAAACAAGGGCTACTTACACATTCCGGCGTGCTGCTACATCGATACGCTGATACCATTCTAAGGGAGAAAGTGTCTGAAACTAATCAACCAAGTGAGGAGTTTGTTTTTAAGAGTTGCAGATCGGAGTTGCCGCGATCAACGGACGCTGTTCCATGTCAACCAGACTGGGTCAACCATCACCTTCCAGCCGACACAAGTAAAACGCCCAACAGGCAATACTTAAATCTTCAGTTCTGCCCTACAGGTCACTTCTTTCTTGTCCTACAGGGCTTCCGGCTGAATCCCCGTTCCTCGTGTCACCATATCCGTCCACAAAATTATTTTAAGATGGATATCTTTCGGTCAATGATTCTCCAGATTAGAATGTACTGAAACGTCCCGTTTGAACAATTATGCAAGACTGTGCTTAAACTGACGCACAATATTTTTAGCTCAACGCAATCTGACTTTCAATAATCCCTACAAAATAATGGCCCTGACTAACATTAACCTGTACCTTTCACAAACCACTTACCTCACCAAAAATCTTCGTTACTCGCACTACTGCAATACAGCGAGCGCCACTACTGCCAGCTAAATAAAAGATTCAAACTACTGAAAGCACTAACTACTGATAGGCATAGTTAGCAAATGAAAGATTTTGATAGAGAACAAACAATGTATTTACCTTAATAGTCATAATATATGTTGCAGTTCATGACATCCAGTCTTACAAATTTCAAAACTCCGCCATCTCTCTCCCCACATCCACCACTGCTGGCGGCTCACCTCCAACTGCGCAACGCTACGCGCTGTTAACAGCCAACTGCCCAACACTACAATGGTAGACAACAATGCAAACTAGCCACAGACTGCACACAGCACAGCCAGTGATTTTCATACATAGCGCTACATGGCGTTACCAATATAAAAACCTAGACAGCCTACTTACATAGCCCCCATGCTCCCCACAAAAAATTTTACAAATTGTTTTGGGCAGTGGCCAATACAGATTTGAAAAAAATTTTCATAGTTATAATAACAAAGAAATCAAATGCACACACTTATTGATACAATGTTGGTCAAAAGCTAAAATTTTCTCACAGTTCATAAAGACAGTCCTGATCGTTCATCACAGTAAAATAGCAGTGTTTTTCTCAAAGTCTGAGCAGTAGAAGAAAATGCACACGGAAGTAGTGGATTTCCATGCAGTCTTGAAGAAGTAGTGTTATCGTTCCAACGAAAAGACAGTGCTGACTCTTGACATGCAGACAGGTAATGGGCCACAACAGAGCAAACCCACCGCAGAGTCAGTCGAAGTTTTGAAGAATATTGGTAGGTAGGTCATCACAGAGTAGACCCACTGTAGTCCTGGTAGAGATTACGGTATTGGTGGGCCACCAGAGGTGCAGACCCAATGTAGTCCTGGTAGGGATTGTGGTATTGGTGGGCCACCAGAGATGCAGACCCACTGCAGTCCTTGTAGAAATAATGGTACTGGTGAGTCAGAAAAGGTGTAGACCCATTGTAGTCCTTGTAGAGATGGCCAGCAGCCATCTGCTGCGACTGTGCAGATGCACAATCACCATCGAAGAGTCTTGCAGACGATATAGCAAGTCCATAACCACCACTTGTGTACTCACAAAAATTTTGGAATTGTCCTTAGAACCAGCAATGCTATTATCCAGTCCCTTGCTGAATTATTAACACACGTGCAAACACTAACAGTCCCTACTTCTCACATATTGTCCATATACTATGACCAACAGAAACGTGTGCAGTGAAATGGAACTTACAAGTTACTTAATTTGATGAACTGGCGTCAATTACAATTTTAGAACATAAGAATACAATTACAAAGGTACAAAATACATCATTAAAGATCATAACAATACAGATAACATTTGTAGTACAGGCTTTACAGAAGAATCGAAATAACATATACATCAGTGTTACAGGTATTATGACATAGGTTCATACATAAAAGATCAGAATAACTTTCGAAACATCAACTTCACACATGAGCATTAAAACAAAACAGAATAAACAATGTCTAAACATCTTTACAAAGAAAATAACATATTATCAGAAAAATTCTACAACATAGCTCTTATTAGCTAAACACATTAAGACAGGAAAAACGCAAATTCACATAGTGTAATAACACAAAAATACAGGACAGGGTTTGTTTTCTGTGTGACATTTGGTACTGCAGTCCACCCCAAAACTTCATTCCATATATCTTTCCTCTTATTTCAACATTTGTTTCCACCAAAAAAGTTATATCCAAGCATGCTTTCTGTATTTATATATTCACACATTTCTTACCTCATTATTTATTTTCCATTATCTTACCTCATCATTTATTTCCAAGAAAATCCTACCTAAACCTGTTGTCCCTAAAACCTATTTTTTTGCTCATATCCTCTTTCAAAATACTTTTTTTTTTGGCCAAACCATTTTCTTATAGCTTCTCAATGCATTTCTTCCAATTCATCACAACTCGTTCTCTCATATAGTCCACCCCATCTTAATCTAACTTAAATCTGCTGAGCTCAGATGCTAAACTAAGGAACGAGGCAATGCAGCAGCACAAAACAATTAACACAAACAGCAATGATAAAAAATACAAATGGCAAAGCAAGCAGCATAAATTTGCAAAGCAAATGCAATATTACAACTAATATAAGGCAATGCCCAGCAAACAAGAAATATAAATTTGTAGTAAAACTGGCTTAACAGTATAATGTAAAGTGAAATTTAGTAGCACTATGCCTGGTAAACAGCAGCAGCAAATGCAATAACTTATATCTAAACATGACATAGCTCAAGCAGAAAAAATATTACACTAAAAATGGCCATGTCTAATACCTATGTCACATCTTAACTTACTCTTATGTAAGTAGGCTGTTTCACTAGTTACTGAAATGGGACTGCCAGAGTCAAGTACTGCCGTAAATTTTACGTCATTCACTGTAAGGTGAATCACAAGATATGCAATGTTGTTATGTTTTATGTCGTGTTCCTGGAGTAAGATGTCCCTAATGTATTCCATTTTTACGTAATTACTTCCTACGGCAGCTGTGTCGTCAGTTTCATAAGTACGTTTTGTGGCTGCCAGCGGTATGAGTCATTGCCTATTGTGTCTTTCTTGGCGCGCGTCATTATTGGGATTTGGAGACCTAACTTCTACAAATTCACCTTGTCGAGAGCGCCCTGCTCTGTTTGAATCCCTCCAGTTCTGATGGAACTCAGGTCTGTCGTTTTGTCAGTAGTTTACGTAGTTTCTTGTTTGTCGGTCATGTGGTGGAGAATTTCTAGCGGAATCGTAACTGCGCGCTGAACTGTTGCGTCTGAAGTTATTCTGTCTCCCTTGATAATAATTGTTTTTGTTCCCATATTGTCTGATTCCATGGTAATCTCTGTCATATTCATTACTACGTAAATGCGATCTTTCTCTGTAACTATTATTACTCTGTCAGTGGTTGTCATACGGGTGGTGTCTGTTTTGGTCACGATTTACGTTGTAAGAAAAGCCTTGTCGTGTATTATTTCTGTCATCGCGGAATTGTGACAGATGTGACCTGTAATTGTTGTGCTCCTGTTTTCGCGTTCCGCGATTGTCAGTGTCAATTTCCAGTTCTTGTAACAGTCCCTGAAAAGCTTCAATTTCGTCTTTGCAACGTCCTGCTAAAATAATATGTCGTAAATGTTCAGGCAATTTGATTAAGGAAATGCGGATGAGTTCTGAGGGGCTGTATGGGTTTGAAAGATACTGATTCTTATGCAACATGTCTTCAAAATATTTCATAAGACTGGAAAATTCAGATTGTTCGAAACGTTTCATCATTATGATGTTATGCTTTACTCGGTCTTGTGTAGCTTGAGGCAAAAACGCTGAGAGGAAGACATGATAAAATCCTCCTTCACTGTGGCAATCGTGAATGACCAATCGCATTCTTACAACTGGTTCATTCTCTAAATAGCCACACATAAATTCTAACTGGTGCTCCAATGACCAGTTGGGAGGAAAACAATGAGAGAATTGATGAGGCCATGCTTGTGGATGAATGTCGTTGTCAGAATTATTAAATGTTTTGAATTTATGTGTAGTAATCAACAGCTTATAGTCAAAATCATCGTGTCGGCGAGTCGCACATCGCTCATTGTTACTTCGTTTCGGCGGTTCCATCTCAAAATCCAATGCGCCTTGCCGATTTCTTTCATAATTTCCGAAGTGTCCTGTGTTATTATTTTGTGGTTGTTCCGTATTTCTGTGTCCCTCATCCCATACTGGAGCGCGAGTGTCCTCTGAAATATGTAATTCTTATATTACTTGTGCCAACTGATTTTGTACTTCCCGGATTTCTCTTTTGTACTGTATATTGATTTGATTTTGATTTTGTTTGAATTTTCTAATTTGTTCATACTCTTCAGTGTCCGTGAAGGCTACAGGTTTTGTGTCATTCAGATCATCATCTACCTTTGTAGATAAGTTAGTGAACTGATCTGAAAGTTCGGCAACTTTATCCGTTAGTGAAATTATTTCCTCTGTGTGTTGTTCTGAACCAAGTTTCAGAGTGTCCATTTGTGTTGAAATTGTATCTACTGTGTCTTTTAAGTTTTCCTGAGTTTTTGCAAGTTGCGTAACCGAATCGGTAGATTCAACTGAGTCAGTTTTAGCTTGCAAGGTGTCGTGATTTTCATTAACAATAGTTTGCAGTTCTTTTATGGCTGCTTCGTGATTCTGTAATGCATTTTCATGACGCGAAAAAATAGGTTGGGAATGCTCACAAATTTGTGTTTTTACGTCGTTACAGACTTTTGGACATTTCGATTCGATTTTATGTAAATCAGTAGTTAAATCTTCACGTGTTTGTTCAAGCGTGGTGTGAAGATTATGTTCCATTGTGTCTAACTTTTGAAGATTTTGTCCCATTTGTTTCTGATTTTGTTCAAGCGTTGTGTCTAACTTTTGAAGATTTTGTTCCATTGTGTCTAACTTTTGTAGCCTTTGTCCCATTTGTTGCATTAACTGTAATAACAATGCACTGGTGTCTGAAACATGTTCCTCAGTGCTATTCGGCAGTGCATTTGAACCGGCAATGTTCGCATTTTGAAAAGCAGAAAATTTGTCTTGATTTATTTGAGAAAACTGTGAGGACGCAAAACCTGAATCTACAGTATTTGCAAGATTTTGCCCTGTCATTTCGGAATCCTGAGGCGAGCTGTTGCCGACCGATCGATCGATAATGCTTCCCTGTTCACTAATTGTTTCACTGCCTACACCATTATTTGCCGCCCGCTCCATTTCCCTATGCACAATTACCAAATTACTACTTTGAATGTCTGTTAATTCATTACACAGTGGTGCTGATAAGTTACGCTCGTCGTCACTATTACTTCTCAGTTTACTTTGGAGCCTAGTGTTACGTTTTTCACACGCCATTATTTTCATAATATTTCACACGATAAACAGAAAAGCACAATTTGAAGAGCAAAATAAGAAAACACATTAACATAGCACTGAAAATTATATCTAGTTAATTGCAAGTGCAGCTGCGAAATACTTTGTGCAAATCTACATGCATGCCACAACAACAATGAAAGACTGCAACTACAAAGGAGATTCTCTCTACAATTACCCGCTAGTAATAAACAATAGCTACACTAATTACACAAACTACAAGCCGGCCGAAGTGGCCGTGCGGTTAAAGGCGCTGCAGTCTGGAACCGCAAGACCGCTACGGTCGCAGGTTCGAATCCTGCCTCGGGCATGGATGTTTGTGATGTCCTTAGGTTAGTTAGGTTTAACTAGTTCTAAGTTCTAGGGGACTAATGACCTCAGCAGTTGAGTCCCATAGTGCTCAGAGCCATTTGAACCATTTGAACAAACTACAAGGAAAAAATCAGAAGATTCCAGTGAGGTATCCTCGGCTAAGGGTCGACATATGAAAAGTCCCCTTTGAACAATTATACACATGACTGCGCTTAAACTAACACACAATATTTTTAGCGCAACGCAATCTGACTTTCAATAATCCCTACAAAATAATGGCCCTGACTAACATTAACCTATACCTTTCACAAACCACTTACCTCACCAAAAATCTTCGTTACTCGCACTACTGCAGTACAGCGAGCGCCACTACTGCCAGCTAAATAAAATATTCAAACTACTGAAAGCACTAACTACTGATAGGTATAGTTAGCAAATGAAAGATTTTGATAGAGAACAAACAATGTATTTACCTTAATAGTCACAATATATATAGCAGTACATGACATCCAGTCTTACAAATTTCAAAACTCCGCCATCTCTCTCCACACATCCACCACTGCTGGCTCACCTCCAACTGCGCAACGCTACGCGCTGTTAACAGCCAACTGCCCAACACTACAATGGTAGACAACAATGCAAACTAGCCACAGACCGCACACAGCACAGCCAGTGATTTTCATACAGAGCGCTACATGGCGTTACCAATATAAAAACCTAAACAGCCTACTTACAGTACGAATTTCGATTGGCCATTTACTGTAAACGCTCATAATCTTGTTGTAAAATGCTGCTTCCCGCCAAAGTTTGCTGAAGTTTCTTTCCAAAGGATATATAAAAAAAACACCGCCAGACATCCTGTGGAAACCCACTCACTTTTTAAGCCATTGGTGTCGCCTCGGATTAGCACATAATCCACTAGGTTCAGGGAAGGCCAGAGGACAGTGGGCAGGTTACACTGAAAACTGGGCATACTGCTTAAAAGTGAAGACGGTAAAATACACAGGACGAGCTTTCGTCTGTCCATATGCTATGAACTTTTCAACTACTAGGAGTTGCTTTCATATTACTATCCGAAATATTCGCTGTTCTTAAGAGCATCAAATATGTAATCAACCTGAAAATATCCAGAAAAACAATAAACACAGGCTCGCAAAATATTTATTCCAGAAACTGGAACAAAAGAATAGTTAAATACGTGGTGAACCCGGAGGTTGTTTGGACCATGCAAAGAAAAAGTGTCGTATCATGGGATTCGAACGTATGAAATCTATTATCGTGATTGAATAGAGTCAAGTAGCACATCAACTAGCGAAATCTGAAATTACGAGTGGAAGATATACGGACACAGAATTTTAACACAAACTGCATTTTCTTATCAAACAACAAGCAATTATTTCGTGACAGGAGTAATAAAATAGAACGAAATCCAAAGAAACTAGATGTAAGAGCTAAAGTGGTTTAGAGCTGTCCATTGTGAGAAGGGGATGTCAAACACGGCTCCTTAATCGCTCATTAACGTTTCACTGAGGTATATGACACATCACATTGCCAATTTGAGGAGAGACAGTCAGAAAAATGCGAGAGTCGTTCAATAATTAATGCCCCATGTCATTTAAAAAAGATGTTAATAAGCGTAGGTAAACGTCATTGCTGGCGCTTCACATTTGGTATTTATTCTGTGCGCCGGTGAGGTTTCGAACCGTTCTGGCAGATGGCGGAGCCGTAGTACAACGTCAAAACGGCTTATACATGTTACTCAACTTACAAACAGCGTGCTGGTATTGAATTCTTGTGTGGAGATAAAGGAAACGGGTTGAACATCCATAAACGTTTGTGTGCAGTGTATGGCGATGCTACATCTGTTAGGAATACAGTTGGGCGATGGGAAAAGAAAGTTACATCATCAGGAAATGCAGAAACAGAACTCCATAATCAGCCAGGCTCGGGACGTCCTGTCATTGCCACTGAGCCAGACACGCACTTTGCCACATCGTAGTTCTTGCCGAAAGATACGAAATTGTGTAGGATGACTCAAAAATGTAAATAGAAACATGGATGTTAAATTTATGGAAAAGAACTGAAACGAACATTTTAATTAGCTTAGTTGGTTAAGTATGAGTCAATATCTAGCAAAGAAATCGTACCACTATAATTCCTTAACCTATAGAACACAGAAAATCATCTTGAAATACTGCAATGCATGCTGTAGGCTAAGTACGTCAAATATACAGCCCTCCATAAACGTATTAGTGCATTACATACTACATGAATCAAAATGGACAATTGTTATTTATCCGCACCGCGTATGAACGCTTCCAAACAGTTCGATACCACATACCCGAGTTACATTTTTTTACCGTGTCTTCTTCTTCGCTCCCTTTTTGGTTACACGAAGGGGATACCTGTGTAATACGGATGAAACTAAAAGTTCTTTCCTAGTGGATTTATTTAGCTCTTACTGTGTCTTCCTTCGTCAATATAAAAATGCAGCTTGTAGCCTCGTTTCAGTTTTAAGGATATCTGGAAATGCTATTTAAGCTTAAAGCGTAAGCGCATCAACATTTTAAGGGAAGAAGGGGTATAAACGTAGGATGTTGTGCACCACAGTGACATCACTATCAGCTTCATAGCGGATGCCTGCAGTGAAGAATATCGCTATCTACAAATTATTGAACGAGAAGAATGTGTAACGACAGCACAAATCCTTTTCGGAGTCCTGTGGCGTCCCACACAGTACGCAAGAATCTCCATATCATCACTTTGACCTCCAGGTGCCTATTATGTACCAAAATAAAATAAAATCTCCACCACCGGTGTACATTTAAAATGTGAATCAGACAACTCTCCGATTAGAACCTCCATGAGCGACGGTGAATACTTTTCTTTAATATGCAAAGGATTTCACTGACGTCGAAGCATCGTCGTAGAAATGTGTGAAGAATGTCAGGAAGCATTGCATACCTCAGAAATGCAGTCGAACGGGTTTATTTGGAAAGTGGGCTAGACATATTCAAGCTAGTATCACGTACTATGTTTGGACGACCTCCATTGTTATAGAAGCTAACTTTATGGTTTTACTGGATCCTTCAACTTGTAGAAGCCCTGGAGTAATCTCTACTGTTACTGATGTGGTGGAGTGTGGAGCGAGTTGATATCTGTCGGGCGCTCAGCACGGGGCGCTAGTGAAACATCACAAACAAAGTACACCTTTATTGCTAAAGGACACACTGTTTTCTTTATTTTCAGGCCGCCTGCTGCGACGGCGTGTGCCATGCCAGGAATGGGCCACCATTAGCTCGCGGCGCGTAGTCCCAAAGCCCAGCTCGCGGCACGCAGTCTCGTCCCCAAGCGGCGGTGAAATAGGGGCCAGATACGTCATGGAGCCAGGGGACAAGCTTTTCGTATGGTGTTGGTCGCTCTCTGCACGGCTGCTAGCAGCTCTAAAAGTGGATGACCTGATTGTACCGTGGACTGCGTGCAGGAGAGGCACGCTGTGGCCATCCAACATAAGCACCGCCGGCAACATCCAAACCTCCCCGCAGGAACAAAGGTGGGCGGCATCAGCTGCATTTTCCTTCACCCCCCCCCCCCCAATCCCTCCTATGACAGACGATGGTGCTAGGCCGTGACAGCTATGTCTTCCAGGTGAAACACTCTGTTCCTTCAAAGGTTGTCAACGGCTAAATGGCCAAACGATAGGCCGACGTAGGTCCATCCTCCAGCCTGAACAGCTGCGAACTGAGTAAATTCCTCATCAGAACAGAAGTAATTCACACTTATATTAAGAAAAAGGACACACCATGAAGTAATTACTCACATCGGTAGATACGATTCACATGAACAGAGAAGCAAATTATTACTATATCAGGAAAATCGAATGAGTTAGTCAACAGAAAGAACTTCACAAATTGAGGAAAATAACGCATTTGTTCACCTGTTATTCAGTTTCGCATCGATTGAAATAGTTGTTGGACGCTCTCCTGAGGGATACTGTCCCAGAGTCTGTTCAATTGGCGCATTAAATCGTCAAAATCCCGAACTTGTTAGAGGACACTTCCCACAATGCTCCAAACGTTCTCAATAGGGGAGAGATTTGGCGATCTTGCTGGCGAAGGTAGGGTTTGGTAAACGTGAAGACAAATAATAGAAACTCTCGCCATGTGTGGCCAAGAATTATTTTTTTGGAATGTAAGCCGAAGATGGCTTGCCACGGAGGGCAACAAAATGATGCGTGGAATATCACCAACTTGCTGATGTGTTGATAGGGTTCCACCCATGACCACCAAAGGGGTCCTGTATGAAATGAAATGACACCGCAGACCATCATTCCTATCCGTCAGGCCATATATTGTCTGGGGCGTCTCTAAACGCGTCTTTGCTGGTTATCTGGATTCAGTTTCAAGTGGGACTGATCATTGAAGGCAATTATACTCCATGTAATGAAATTCCATGTCACTTCCTTCATCTACTCCTCTTCCATCTCCTCTCTCTGTCCATATCCTCCTACCCCTCTATCCATCTGGTCGTCCCCTCTCTCCATCTCCTTCTCCTACCCTGTAATACCAATTTCTCCTCCCTTTAGTTTTGTCAGTCTCCTCCTCCACCGCTGTTCACGGCCCCTCACCCCTCTCGCTGTCCAGTTACTCCCCATTTCCCTGTTCATCTCCCCTCTTTCTTTTCTATGCCCATCTTCTCTCACACTTTCTGTCCGTCTCTTCAGCTTCCCTTTCGCTGTCCATTTCCGCCTCTCACATCTCTCTACTTCTCACTTTCTCCAACTCTGTCCATCTCCTACTCTGTATGTCTCCTCCTTCAAAATGGCTCTGAGCACTATGGGACTCAACTGCTGAGGTCATTAGTCCCCTAGAACTTAGAACTAGTTAAACCTAACTAACCTAAGGACATCACAAACATCCATGCCCGAGGCAGGATTCGAACCTGCGACCGTAGCAGTCTTGCGGTTCCAGACTGCAGCGTCTTTAACCGCACGGCCACTTCGGCCGGCTTGTCTCCTCCTTCAATTTCGCTGTCTGTCCCGTCTCCTCATCATCCTTGCTTCCTCCATGCTACCACACTAACCACAATATAGGGATAGTGGTCCGTCCGCAGCTCGTGGTCGTGCGGTAGCGTTCTCGCTTCCCGCACCTGGGTTCCCGGGTTCGGTTCCCGGCGGGGTCAGGGATTTTCTCTACCTCGTGGTGACTGGGTGTTGTGTGATGTCCTTATGTTAGTTAGGTTTAAGTAGTTCTAAGTACTAGGGGTCTGATGACCATAGATGTTAAGTCCCATAGTGCTCAGAGCCATTTGAACCATTTTTTTATGGTGGTCCTCAGCTCTACAGTATTTCTTTCTAGGTTGTACATAATACGAGTACCAAATTTGAAATCATTCCAGGGGATGTCATGGCTCGCATACGCACACTTCAGGTATATTACACACAAATGTACCATATTTCACGTGTATTTGTACACTTATTTCACACATATGTCTAGCGAACTTCACCCTGAGATTTCATTTTCGTATTGTTTCGTATTTATAAAGTCTTACTTCCTAAACTATGTGCTGTCCAATGACGTAATTTTGCAGTTACAACCAGTGACATTTATGCCTATTTTGTGCAAAATGTGTTGCGAATAAAGTTAGTAGCAAAAAAGTATTAAATTAAAACATATTGCATGACGTGACAGTTTCTTACGCATCTCAGTGTTTATGACGTCGTATCTCCAGAAACGTGTGTCGTTAAATGCAGGTGGTGGCTCATGTCGGTACCAATGACGTGTGTCGCTTTGGATCGGAGCAGATTCTGTCTGGTTTCGGGCGGCTAGTGGAAATGGTAAAGACTGGCAGTCTTGCTTCCGTGATTAAGGCGGATCTCACAATCTACAGCATCGTCGATGGAACCGACTGTGGTCCTTTGGTGCAGAGCCGAGTGGAGGGTCTGAATCAGAGGCTCAGGTGGTTCTGTGACCGTGTAGGCTGCGGATTCCTTGGCTTGCACCATCGGGTGGTGAGTTTCCGGGTTCCGCTTAATAGGTCAGGAGTCCACTACACCCAGAAGGCGGCTACACAGGTAGCGGGGGCTGTGTGGAAGGGAATGGGCAGTTTTTTAGGTTAGAGGGTCTCAGGGAATTACAGAAGCGGCGTCCGTCCAAAAGTGGGCAGGTAAGAAACAGTGAGGTAGTTGTAGAAACGATTGGTATTGTAGTTGTAAATTGTCGTAGCTGTGTTGGGAAAGAACCAGAGCTCCAAGCCCGAATAGAAAGCACTGAAACTCAAATACTTGCAGGTACAGAGAGCTAGCTAAAGCCGGAATTAAGTTCAGCCGAAATTTTTTTCAAACGATCTGACAGTTTTCAAAAAGGATGGATTAAATACAGTTGGTGTGGTGTATTTATTGCTGTCAGAGGTAGTTTGCCTTGTAGCGAACTTGAAGTAGATAGTTTGTGTGAAATAGTATGGGTAGAGGTTATACCTGATAATCGGACTAAGCTATTAATTGGATCGTTTTACCGACCCCCCCGACTCAGAAGCTGAAGTTGCTGAACAGTTAAAAGAAAATTTGAGTCTCATTTCAAATAAGTACCCCGCTAATACAGTTATAGTCTGTGGTGACTTCAATCTACCCTCGATTATGCTGGAAGAATTAAACGTTTAAAGCCGGCGGTAGACATAAAACGTTAGCCGAAATTGTACTGAATGCTTTCTCAGAAAATTATTTTCAACAATTAGTTCATGAGTCTACTCGAAGCGTAAATGGTTGCGAAAACATACTTGGCCTTTTAGCAACAAATAATCCTGGAGAAATAGTGAGTATTGTGACGAATACAGGGATTAGCGACCACAAGGCAGTTGCTGCTGGGCTGAATACCGTAAGACCTACAACCATCAAAAAGAAACGCAAAGTATATCTGTTTAAAAAATCTGATAAAAATGCTCTTAACTCTTTTTCAAGAGACAGTCTTCACTCCTTCCGATCTGATCATGTAAGTGTAGAAAAGTTGTGGAATGTTTTCAAAGAGATAGTATCGACAGCAATTGAGAGATATATACCACATAAAGTAAGTGATGGTACCGATCCCCCATGGTACACAAAAGGGTCAGATCGTTGTTGCAGAAGAAACGAAAAAAGTATGCTAAATTTTAAAGAACGCAAAATCCCCAAGATTGGCAAAGTCTAACAGAAGTTCGAAATATAACGTGTTCTTCAGTGCGAGATGCTTTTAATAATTTCCACAACGAAATTATGTCTTGAAATGTGGCAGAAAACCTAAAGAGATTCTGGTCATACATAAAGCACACCAGTGGCAAGACGCAATAAATACCTTTGCTGCGCGATGACAATGGTGAAGTCAATGATGACAGTGCCACTAAGGCAGAGTTATTAAACACGGTTTTCCGAAACTCCTTCACCAAAGAAGACGAAGTAAATATTCCTGAATTCCGATCAAGAACAATTACTAAGATGAGAAACATAGAAGTAGATGTCCTCGGTGTAACAAAGCAGCTTAATTCATTTAATAAAGGCAAGGCCTCCTGTCCAGATTGTATACCAGTCAGGTTCCTCTCTGAGTATGCTGATAAAATACCTCCATATTAAGTAGTTATACACAATCACTCGCTTACAGATAGATCTGTTCCTAAAGACTGGAAAATTGCTGAAGTCACACCAAAAGCCAAAAAGGGAAGTAGGAGTAATCCGCTGAATTACAGGCCTATATCACTAACGTCGATTTGCAGTAGGGTTTTGGAACATATACTGTATTCGAACATTATGAAGCACCTCGAAGAAAACGATTTATTGACACATAGTCAGCACGCATTCAGAAAATATCGTTTTTGTTAAACACAACAAGCACTTTATACTCATGAACTAATAAGTGCTATCAACAGGGGATGTCAAATTGATTACAAATTTTTAGATTTCCAGAAGGCTTTCGACACCGTTCCTCGCAGGTGTCTTCTAACCAAACTGCATGCCTACGGAGTATCGCCTCAGTTGTGCGACTGGATTCGTGATTTCCTGTCAGTAAGGTCACAATTATAGTGGAAATGGAAATGTCGTGTAGCTAGGGCCTCCCGTTGGGTAGACCGTTCGCCTGGTGCAGGTCTTTCGATTTGACGCCACTTCGGCGACCTGCGCGTCGATGGGGATGAAGTGATGATGATTAGGACAACACAACACCCAGTCCCTGAGCGGAGAAAATTTCCGACCCAGCCGGGAATCGAACCCGGGCCCTTAGGATTGACAGTCTGTCACGCTGACCACTCAGTCACCGGGGCGGACACAATTCGTAGTAATAGACGGAAAGTCATCGAGTAAAACAGAAATAATGTCCGACGTTCTCCAAGGAAGTGTTATAGGCCCTCTACTGCTCCTGATCTATATTAACGACATTAAGTCACGGCTCCCCCCATGAACCATGGACCTTGCCGTTGGTGGGGAGGCTTGCGTGCCTCAGCGATACAGATAGCCGTACCGTAGGTGCAACCACAACGGAGGGGTATCTGTTGAGAGGCCAGACAAACGTGTGGTTCCTGAAGAGGGGCAGCAGCCTTTTCAGTAGTTGCAAGGGCAACAGTCGGGATGATTGACTGATCTGGCCTTGTAACAATAATCAAAACGGCCTTGCTGTGCTGGTACTGCGAACGGCTGAAAGCAAGGGGAAACTACAGCCGTAATTTTTCCCGAGGGCATGCAGCTTTACTGTATGATTACATGATGATGGCGTCCTCTTGGGTAAAATATTCCGGAGGTAAAATAGTCCCCCATTCGGATCTCCGGGAGGGGACTACTCAAGAGGATGTCGTTATCAGGAGAAAGAAAACTGGCGTTCTACGGATCGGAGCGTGGAATGTCAGATCCCTTAATCGGGCAGGTAGGTTAGAAAATTTAAAAAGGGAAATGGATAGGTTGAAGTTAGATATAGTGGGAATTAGTGAAGTTCGGTGGCAGGAGGAACAAGACTTCTGGTCAGGTGACTACAGGGTTATAAACACAAAATCAAATAGGGGTAATGCAGGAGTAGGTTTAATAATGAATAGGAAAATAGGAATGCGGGTAAGCTACTACAAACAGCATAGTGAACGCATTATTGTGGCCAAGATAGATACGAAGCCCACACCTACTACAGTAGTACAAGTTTATACGCCAACTAGCTCTGCAGATGACGAAGAAATTGAAGAAATGTATGATGAAATAAAAGAAATTATTCAGATTGTGAAGGGAGACGAAAATTTAATAGTCATGGGTGACTGGATTTCGAGTGTAGGAAAAGGGAGAGAAGGAAACATAGTAGGTGAATATAGATTGGAGGACAGAAATGAAAGAGGAAGCCGCCTGGTAGAATTTTGCACAGAGCACAACATAATCATAACTAACACTTGGTTTAAGAATCATGAAAGAAGGTTATATACATTGAAGAACCCTGGAGATACTAAAAGGTATCAGATAGATTATATAATGGTAAGACAGAGATTTAGGAACCAGGTTTTAAATTGTAAGACATTTCCAGGGGCAGATGTGGACTCTGACCACAATCTATTGGTTATGACCTGTAGATTAAAACTGAAGAAACTGCAAAAAGGTGGGAATTTAAGGAGATGGGACCTGGATAAACTAAAAGAACCAGAGGTTGTACAGAGATTCAGGGAGAGCATAAGGGAACAATTGACAGGAATGGGGGAAAGAAATACAGTAGAAGAAGAATGGGTAGCTTTGAGGGATGAAGTAGTGAAGGCAGCAGAGGATCAAGTAGGTAAAAAGACGAGGGCTAGTAGAAATCCTTGGGTAACAGAAGAAATATTGAATTTAATTGATGAAAGGAGAAAATATAAAAATGCAGTAAGTGAAACAGGAAAAAAGGAATACAAACGTCTCAAAAATGAGATCGACAGGAAGTGCAAAATGGCTAAGCAGGGATGGCTAGAGGACAAATGTAAGGATGTAGAGGCCTATCTCACTAGGGGTAAGATAGATACCGCCTACAGGAAAATTAAAGAGACCTTTGGAGATAAGAGAACGACTTGTATGAATATCAAGAGCTCAGACGGAAACCCAGTTCTAAGCAAAGAAGGGAAAGCAGAAAGGTGGAAGGAGTATATAGGGGGTCTATACAAGGGCGATGTACTTGAGGACAATATTATGGAAATGGAAGAGGATGTAGATGAAGATGAAATGGGAGATACGATACTGCGTGAAGAGTTTGACAGAGCACTGAAAGACCTGAGTCGAAACAAGGCCCCCGGAGTAGACAATATTCCATTGGAACTACTGACGGCCGTGGGAGAGCCAGTCCTGACAAAACTCTACCATCTGGTGAGCAAGATGTATGAAACAGGCGAAATACCCTCAGACTTCAAGAAGAATATAATAATTCCAATCCCAAAGAAAGCAGGTGTTGACAGATGTGAAAATTACCGAACTATCAGCTTAATAAGTCACAGCTGCAAAATACTAACAAGAATTCTTTACAGACGAATGGAAAAACTAGTAGAAGCCAACCTCGGGGAAGATCAGTTTGGATTCCGTAGAAACACTGGAACACGTGAGGCAATACTGACCTTACGACTTATCTTAGAAGAAAGATTAAGGAAAGGCAAACCTACGTTTCTAGCATTTGTAGACTTAGAGAAAGCTTTTGACAATGTTGACTGGAATACTCTCTTTCAAATTCCAAAGGTGGCAGGGGTAAAATACAGGGAGCGAAAGGCTATTTACAATTTGTACAGAAACCAAATGGCAGTTATAAGAGTCGAGGGACATGAAAGGGAAGCAGTAGTTGGGAAGGGAGTAAGACAGGGTTGTAGCCTCTCCCCGATGTTGTTCAATCTGTATATTGAGCAAGCAGTAAAGGAAACAAAAGAAAAATTCGGAGTAGGTATTAAAATTCATGGAGAAGAAATAAAAACTTTGAGGTTCGCCGATGACATTGTAATTCTGTCAGATACAGCAAAGGCTCTGGAAGAGCAGTTGAATGGAATGGACAGTGTCTTGAAAGGAGGATATAAGATGAACATCAACAAAAGCAAAACAAGGATAATGGAATGTAGTCTAATTAAGTCGAGTGATGCTGAGGGAATTAGATTAGGAAATGAGGCACTTAAAGTAGTAAAGGAGTTTTGCTATTTGGGGAGCAAAATAACTGATGATGGTCGAAGTAGAGAGGATATAAAATGTAGGCTGGCAATGGTAAGGAAAGCGTTTCTGAAGAAGAGAAATTTGTTAACATCCAGTATTAATTTAAGTGTCAGGAAGTCATTTCTGAAAGTATTCGTATGGAGTGTAGCCATGTATGGAAGTGAAACATGGACGATAAATAGTTTGGACAAGAAGAGAATAGAAGCTTTCGAAATGTGGTGCTACAGAAGAATGCTGAAGATTAGATGGGTAGATCACATAATTAATGAGGAAGTATTGAATAGGATTGGGGAGAAGAGAAGTTTGTGGCACAACTTGACCAGAAAAAGGGATCGGTTGGTAGGACATGTTCTGAGGCATCAAGGGATCACCAATTAAGTATTGGAGGGCAGCGTGGAGGGTAAAAATCGTAGAGGGAGACCAAGAGATGAATACACTAAGCAGATTCAGAAGGATGTAGGTGGCAGTAGGTACTGGGAGATGAAAAAGCTTGCACAGGATAGAGTTGCACGGAGAGCTGCATCAAACCAGTCTCAGGACTGAAGACCACAACAACAACAACAACAAGTCACGGCTGCAAATTACTAACGCGAATTCTTTGCAGACGAATGGAAAAACTAGTAGAAGCCGACCTCGGGGAAGATCAGTTTGGATTCCGTAGAAATATCGGAACACGTGAGGTAATACTGACCCTACGACTTATCTTAGAAGCTAGATTAAGGAAAGGCAAACCTACGTTTCTAGCATTTGTAGACTTAGAGAAAGCTTTTGACAATGTTGACTGGAATACTCTCTTTCAAATTCTGAAGGTGGCAGGGGTAATATACAGGGAGCGAAAGGCTATTTACAATTTGTACAGAAAGCAGATGGCAGTTATAAGGGTCGAGGGACATGAAAGGGAAGCAGTGGTTGGAAGGTAGTGAGACAGGTTTATAGCCTATCCCCGATGTTATTCAATCTGTATATTGAGCAAGCAGTGAAGGAAACAAAAGAAAAATTCCGAGTAGGTATTAAAATCCATGGAGAAGAAATAAAAACTTTGAGGTTCGCCGATGACATTGTAATTCTGTCAGAGACAGCAAAGGACTTGGGAGAGCAGTTGAACGGTATGGATAGTGTCTTGAAAGGAGAATACAAGATCAACATCAACAAAAGCAAAACGAGGGTCATGGAATGTAGTCGAATTAAGTCGGGTGATGCTGAGGGAAATAGATTAGGAAATGAGACAAAGTAGTAAAGGAGTTTTGCTATTTGGGGAGCAAAATAACTGATGATAGCACTGGTCAACATTCATTTTCTTGCCAAGGATATTTGAGTGGCTTTAGGAAGGGTTAGTGGTGCTGAGGACGAATATAGCAACCATTTATGCAGTTTGGCTCTAGTTTTTGAGATAATGCATGATTTATTCAAAAAATTTGAAAAAATTGCTAATACTGAACTCGAGCGCTAGAAACTACAATGAAAAAAGAAAATAATCTTTATAAATAGCTTCTATGAAAACCTGATAGGCATTTGTCCACGTATAAAACATAATTGAAAAGTTTCTCTATAAGTATATCATTTTCCGTCCATGACGAACCGCTTCCTGCACGCTTTCCTTTTATAGGTCTCTTCAGAACAGTCACGTTGCAGATTCCAGCAATAATCTGCCATCATATGCCTGTCCCATCTTCCTTTATATCTTTCCTCTATTCCTTTCATATCTTGATGGAACCGCTCTCCTTGTTCCTCACTGAAATCACCTAGATTACGAGGAAATCGATCCAAGTGGCTGTAAAGGAAGTGCAATTTTATGCTCATGTTAGCTCCTAAGTTTTGAAAGTTATTGAGCATGTTTTTGACCAGTTCCTCGTAATTGGGAACTTTATGATTGCCCAAAAAACATTTTACAACAGCGACAAAACTGTTCCAGGCCGATGCTTCAGTGACAGTCATGACACTTGTAAAATTGGTATCGTTGATGAGCCTGCGAATTTGAGGACCATCAAATATTCCTGCCTTAAGTTTTTCACTACTGAGTCCAGGGAACGTATTGCAGATGTATGTGAGGCAATTACCATTTCTGTCTAAAGCTTTGGTGAATTGCTTCATTAGTCCTAACTTAATATGTAATGGTGGAAGAACAATCTTGTCCCTACTAACCAGAGGTTCATTAATGATGTTTGCTTCACCAACAGCCATATGTTCCCTTGGAGGACATCTTTTCTACTTCCAATGTTCGTGCTTTGCCCTACTATCCCACATGCAGATAAAACATGGGTGCTTTGTGTATCCACTTTGTTGTCCAAGCAAGAAGTTCACCATTTTCAAATCAACACAAATCAACCACTGGTGCTGCATATACTGAATTTTCTGCAGAACCATCTTGATGTTAGCATATGCTTCACAAGTTTTGTTGAGTGGGCAATTGGAATAGATGCGTAACGATTGCCATTGTGTAGGAGAACACATTTTAAACTTCTAGTGGAACTGTCTATGAAGAGACACCAGTCCTTTGGTCTATATTCCGGCAGCCCCAATTCAAGTAAAAGTCCAGGTATATTGCTGCAATACACTATAACCTCTTCTTGGTTGAAGTATGGAAGAAGGTTTTCTTCTCTCGTCCTGTAAGCTGTTATTTTAACACTTGGATGAAGACAGTTCTTTTCCTTAAGCCTGGATGCTAGGAGTTCTGATGCTTGCTTTGAGAGATTGAGTTATCGTATCAAGTCACTGAGCTCCTTCTGGTCGAACTGCTGGGGTTGTGTCTCACGTCCTTCGTATTCCGAACCACTACTTGTACATTCCTCGCCGTGCACATCGTCATCTGATGATGTTAGCGTGGGTAATGTTGTGAAGGTTGGTACAGGAACATCGTTGCTGTGCACCACCGGTCTTCTTGCTGACTCCAAATCGGGATATTCCCACTTTCGTTTTTTGAACCTATTAAAACCTTTCACATTAACAATGCAAAAATAGCAATCATCTGTATGGTTCTTCTGCTCTCGCCATACCATAGGCACTCCGAAGTTTAAGCTTTTCCTTTTTCGTTTTGTCCACTGCCGTAAGCACTCCACACAGCATTTACAAACTTTATGGGGTGCCCACGCCTTGTCTTGATCTCCAAGTTTAATTCCGAAATATGCCAGATACGCTTCCTTCACAAAAGGAGTGATATTCTTCCTGTTCTTTTAAAGAACGTATTCACCACAAATGTAGCAGAACTCATCTGGATGGTTCACACAAAGACGGCGTGAAGAACTCATGTTTTCCTAAAACAAAATTGCACAAATACTACATATTATGCAGAACTTTCTTGTATTTGCATGTCAATCACATCCAACAAACATCATTGATTGTTTTGTGTGAAATGAATACTCACCTCTTATTTGCTACGTCACGATGAAAAGGTTGTATCTCCTTGAAGCTGCACTGCACATGTGTGTGACTTTCGACCATCGCCATTTTTCTTGTTTACACTGAACGCTACCTATCGGCTGTTGCGGGGATTACCTCGGCCAACAAATGAATGTCGAGTACCGCCGAATTCAAATCTGCACAACCCTCAATATCTTCATCACACGCACCGCACAACAGGACTGAACACATGCTGACAGTGTGATGTTTGCATGATGTAATCCTCAACCACACAGATGCACTCCCTGAGCACAATTGTTTAATAAAGATAGTACAATATCACTAATTAAAAAACAGGTAGCAAATACATTACACCATATATGGACCCTGCAGTCGATATTATCCACATGAAACTCTCATTTCCACAAATAACCTATATCTCAAAAACCAGAGCCAATTTGGAAAAAGTACAAATATACTCGGAATGAGTATCATAACAATATCCCATTTTCGTTCAAACTTCCCTGGCAACGAAAAAAAAATTTTATTTTGTAGAGCTGTGTAGTCGGAGTAGAGAGGATATAAAATGTAGACTGGCAATGGCAAGGAAAGCGTTTCTGAAGGAGAGAAATTTGTTAACATCGAGTATAGATTTAAGTGTCAGGAAGTCGTTTCTGAAAGTATTTGTATGGATTGTAGCCATGTATGGAAGTGAAACATGGACGATAAATAGTTTGGACAAGAAGAGAATAGAAGATTTTGAAGTGTGGTGCTACCGAAGAAAGCTGAAGATTAGATGGATAGATCACATATCTAATGAGGAAGTATTGAATAGGATTGGGGAGAAGAGAAATTTGTAGCACAACTTGACTAGAAGAAGGGATCGGTTGGTAGGACATGTTCTGAGGCATCAAGGGATCGCCAATTTAGTATTGGAGGGCAGCGTGGAGGGTAAAAATCGTAGAGGGAGACCAAGAGATGAATACACTAAGCAGATTCAGAAGGATGTAGGTTGCAGTAGTTACTAGGAGATGAAGAAGCTTGCACAGGATAGAAGAGCATGGAGAGCTGCATCAAACTAGTCTCAGGACTGAAGACCACAACAATTAACGACATAGCAGACAACCTCAGTAGCCGTCTTAGATTGTTTCTAGTTGATGCTGCCATCTACCGTCTTGTAAAGTCATCAGATGACCAAAACGAATTGCAAAATGATTTAGATAAGATGTCTGCATGCTGCGAAAAGTGGCAATTGAGCCTGAATAAAGGAAAGTGTGAAGTTATTGACATGAGTACTAGAAGAAATTAGCTAAATTTCGATTATGTGATAAGTCACACAAATCTGAAGGCTGAAAATTCAGCTAAATATTTGAGGATTACAACATCAAATAACCTACATTGGAACGATAACATAGATAATATTGTGGGTAGAGCAAACCAAAGACTGCATTTCATTGACAGAACACTTAGAAGGTGCAACAGGTCTACCAAAGAGACTGCTTACACCACGCTTGCCCGCCCTATTCTGGAATATTGCTATGCGGTGTGGGATCCGCATGAGGTTAGACTGACGGATGACATCGAAAAAGTACAAAGAAGGGCATCTCGTCTTGTATTATCACGAAATAGGGAGGAGAGTGTCACAGACATTATACGTTAATTGGAGCGGCAATCATTAAAACAAAGGCGTTTTTCTTTGCGACGGGATCTACTCATGAAATTTCAGTCACCAGTTTTCTTCTCCGATTGCGAAAACATTCCGTTGGCACCCACCTACATAGGGAGAAATGATTATCATGATAAAATAAGAGAAATCAGGGCTCGCACAGAAAAATTTAAGAGCTCGTTTTTCCGGCGTGCCGTTCGCGAGTGGAACGGTAGAGAGACAGCTTGAAGGTTGTTCATTGAACCCTCTGCCAGGCACTTTATTGTGAATAGCAGAGTAATCACGTAGATGTAGATGTATTTTTGTAGGTACTTCTATCGGCATATATGTTTACTGTCTGCGAAATGCGTTGCGAAAGGAGTCAGTAGCAAAGAAGTAATAAATTAAGAATTCGTTCATGATGCGGCAGCTTTTCTTCGTATCTCAAAACTTGTCTTTATATCTCCTTATCTCCTGAACTACGTGTCGCACAATAGTATATTTTAGTAGGTACTTTCAGTAGCAAACGCTAATACTGTCTGCGGAAACTGTTCGAAAAGATTTAATAACAACCAAGTTATAAATTTAACCATCTTGCTGTAGTTTTTCCCGAATTCAGTATTCATGACGTCGTATCTCTTGAACTAAGCGTCGTACAATGATGTAATTTTTCTGGTACATTCGGTGGAATGCGTGAATACTATTTTCAGATGTACCACGAATACAGTTCGTAGTAAAGAGGCAATAAATTAAAATGCCATGCCCTAATGAGGTGTTTTACTGCATGGAGATCGAAAATGTGGTAAGCGAAAAACATTTTTTTCATTATTTGTTGGGGTCGTCAGCGAGGAAAAGTTCAATAAAACTTTTAAATTATATGCCTAAAGTCTGTTTCAAGCCTCTAAGTGCTCTAATTCTCAAATACTGGATACCTGGAGTAAGGGTATTCTCGCGACAGGGTCTATGCTGTTTTTCACTCCACATCCTATTCCCTTTGATAGGTGTTGGTTCTTACCCCCCATAATGATTCTTTCCAGGCAGTAAATAACACGTGTTCAAGAGATCAGGAATATATATATATTATTTCGCGGAAGGTACCGACGTCACCTACAAATGAGGACCGTAATAATTCAGGAGCCAATGTTCTAACTTTGTGCTAGACTGAGACTCGAACACTGATTTCCCACTTTGCACAGTGGTCGTGTTAACGGCTTCGACTATCAGCGCACTCTTTCTGTCCGCCCCAAATTCTCAACTAATCGCACACTACGAAGTAGCGTCCCTATCCATTTACCTCATTTGCTCGCAGATTTCCAGTATTCCAGCAAGACATTTCGATCCTGTTGTGCCTCTGCACTGAGGATATCAAGGCAGTCAAGCTTACAGATATACTATACATATGTTTGTGGTCTATTCCGTCAGACAAGTCCAGCAGAACAGACACCACACATACGTGAGGATACACACCTGTATGGATAGGTTAACAGGTGAATAGTTAGCCGACAGGAACCTCGTGTGTGGGTTCTCTGAATGCAATGGAATAGTGACAAAACGACGCTAGGCTGAGCTGTTCCCCCAGCGACAGCAAGCAAATTACAGTAAAATGTTTCGTCTCAATGTTGGTGCATTATTCTGTGTTGTACATCGTGTATTGCACATTTTGGTTATTGCATATCGCAGGCGTATTCACAGCGCAAGGGTGATTCGTTAAGAAGCCGAGTATATCGTAATCACACTATCACTTTTTCGCCAGAGACCGCAGATCCCTTGTAAAAAAATAATTAGATGTCTGAACAATCTCTGAAAGCTCGTAGGTGGAGTTCTGGTTGGCACAGTATTTGTACAGGGTGTTTCACAAAGGACTTTACAGTTTTGAAAATACAAATAAATTAATTCATAGTACCTACGGAGGTGATTGTAGTGTCAATTTCAAGTTTTGTCTCGCGTAGTTCGCTAGTGCCGAATCGCACCGTAACGAGCGCTAGCGGCAGTTGCGTTAATGATGGCTGCCTTCACTAGAACCGAGCGAGCTAGCTGTATGTTTTGGATTGAAGAATCGAAGTCGGCGACAACAGCGTAATTTCCGTACCAAGTACGCTAAAGATCCTGCCAGTAGGCCTACAATTTATGAGTCACATATATGTTATGTAGAAACAGGGTGCTCGGTAAGACGTGGGAAAGCATCAGGACGTCCAAGCACATCTGACGACATCATTGGGCGAGTGAGACAACACTTTAACAACATCCCTACGAAATCGATCCGGCGAGCATCTCGCGAACTGCAAATCCCACATACGACTGTTTGCAGTGTGTTGAGAAACCGTTTGATTTGAAACCGTACAGATTCACGATCGTACAAGCAATGAAAGACACTGATAAAATTTCTGCCCTTTACTGTAGATATGTTAAATCGATTACATGAGGATGAACATTACTTGGACAAAATCATCGGTTCTGATGAGTCGACTTTAAACTTAAGTGGCAGGGTTAACACACATAACTGTTACATTTGGGGCATGAAAATCCACATCAAACATTGCAACATGTTCGTAATAGCTCTAAACTGAACAAAGTGTGCGGCCCTATCCCATCAACGGGATAGTGGACCTGGTTATGTTAGAACAATTTTTGATACCACATGTAACCTCCCCCTCACTTATCGACCTTAATGACAGTGAAAAATTAAACCACGTGTACCTAATGGAAATTTGGGAAAAGCAATCGTCACCGAAGTTAATCTGTCGGTAAAGAGGGAGGAAAGGGTTACATCTAAATGAAACGAAAAATGCAAATGAAACTGGTGAAAATTAATTTTGAAAAGGGGTAAAGTTAATCAAGAAATTAAATGTGCGGCCGTTACGTTAACAATTAACTAGCGGTAATTAGATATTTGAGATTTGGGGGAAATTACGGTCGCCAGTCCTAAGGACAATTACTATAGTAACTGAAAAAGAAAGGTAATTACACATATAATTAGCACTAGAAGCGTGGCAACTGAAGGTTGACACGTGTAGTGTGAAAACTGAAAGTTTGTCAGAAGTAATAAATTTCGCTACACTCTGACTTAATTTAGCAAAAGAATTAATAAAACTGGAAAATCGAAAGTTAATTTAGTGACTGAAGTTAATAGTGAGCTTTCTTTCTGAAGCACATCGACATTCAGTAAAATAAGGTTAGTCTTGGACTACCTCAACAATCATTTCAAAAGCTACTTGAATCTACGCAATTTAGAAATAAGAGAATTAACTTTGAACTTGAATTAAATGATTCTGAACAATTAACAATAGTAAAATTTTGTACGTACCAAGCTGAGCTGCAGTCACAGGTAACTAAAATACGGTAACAAAACTCGCACTCTTAATTTGTGCTTGTGCAATCTAAATATTGTAGCCAGCTGAACTTTGAAATTAAAGCAGTGAAATCGAATGATGCTGGCGTTTGAATTTCAACGACCCTCGGGCTCATTTCGGAAAAGGAAGGGACCCTGCTTGGCAATGCAATTGGGGCAATGAGCAACAAAGGTTCATGCTAAGTTGCTGTAATTTTGCGAGGCAAATGGAACAATTTGAAAAGCTGAGGTCTGCCATACAGTTCTGAAACTTTACGTGCTTTTAGTCTTCCTTGTTGGTTGATTGAAGGTTTGAAGCCGTCGATCGAGGAGGTGGCGACAGTCACTCATTGTCGGCCGTCGCTGTTGCAGAAGCTGGATGTTGGCGCGCCTTCTTCTCGACACGGTCACCAGGCGAAACGGGCTCTTGATGTGCGCCAGCTAATGCTTCCCGTCCGCGACACTAAGTCAGAAACTATCATCGCGAGTCGAGCGCAATTACATGCTGCCAAACCCCGAAAGCGCGGCAACTCGCGGGAGCGTCACACAACACACCTGCTCCACTCGCTACTCCAGCCAGACTTCCTCTGCCCGCGCTCCACGCGGCAGAGTTAACACTACCAAAGATCCTACACACTTTGATTCTTCACACGACCCATCGATGTAATCGTTCGATAGCAGTTTTCCCTAGGCAAGACCCAGCGTAAAAATACAAATAATATTTACGAAACAAACCAATTATACATCGACATGAGTGCATAAATGTATATATACAAACAGTAAAACAATTACAATATATAAAGAGACAGAAATGTCATATCTTGAGGTAACAAAACAAGGAAAAAAAATAATAGTACAATAGATGGAAATAGGAGGATATGCATTTCCGGCGTTACACACAGATCGATTAGGATGACCAAGAACGAAATGTTTACTTCATGCAAGACAGTGCACCTTCCCACTACCCGGCTGACGTCCAGGTCAATGGGTTTTCCGTGATGCGCCAATTCCATGGCTCCCACGTTCCCCAAACATGACACTACTCGATTTTTTTTATGGGGATTCATCAAGTGTGGTGTCACCGCCAGACACCACACTTGCTAGGTGGTAGCCTTTAAATCAGCCGCGGTTCATTACTATACGTCGGACCCGCGTGTCGCCACTGTCAGTGATTGCAGACCGAGCGCCACCACATGGCAGATCTAGAGAGACTTACTAGCACTCGCCCCAGTTGTACAGCCGACTTTGCTAGCGATGCTACACTGGCAAATACGCTCTCATTTGCCGAGACGATAGTTAGCATAGCCTTCAGCTACGTCATTTGCTACGACCTAGCAAGGCGCCATTATCAGTTTATATTGAAATGGAAATTATGTACAGTCAAGAGAGATGTTCAACAATTGTGGATTAAAGTTAAGTATTCTACCGGTTACCTCCTGTTGTGCTAGTCTTATTTCTCTGACCTGTTCCAGACCTCACGCCAGTCTGCGTGTAACTAAAGGCGTGCATTTCGGCCTCCTCTAGCAACACCGTGTTGGCTCTTCTGCCAACACATCATCAAGTATATCGTGTTTGCAACTCCTGTGCCAGGTTCTCTACCTGAACTTAAGAGCACGAATTTTCGCTGTCTCTGAGCAAGTAACACCTGCAAGGCTACAGCGAGTTTGGGAAGAAACTGACTTCTGGTAGAGTGGTGCTTCCGTCAGTAGCTCATCTCCAACCTACCAAACATCACAGACATTTTATTGTAAAAATCGCAGACGAGCACTCCTGGCCTCTGCCACACAGTTTTAATCTGCCAGTACGTGTCAGAACAGTGCACACACTGCTGAGGAGTGAAAAATCACCCTTCAAACAGTCCTCCAAACTGTGGTAAAACAATGTATCCACCATATCCTGTCTTCCGGGAGTCGTAGTCTTGTAAGGTATAAAAGAGAACTTCTGTGAAGTTAGGAAGGTGCGAGATGAGGTACTGGCGGAAATGAAGCCGTGAGGAACGGGTGGTGAGTCGTGACTGGATAGCTCAGTCAGTAGAGCTATTGACTGTGAAGGGAGAAGGTACTACGTTCGAGTTCCGGTGTGGCAAGCAGTTTCAATCTGCAAGGCAGTTCGAAGGTAAAATCGTGTGATAGTAACTATTATTCACTCCCATGTGGACCTGGAAACGGCACATATACACGAAATCTACATCACGTATTTCTTCGGAGCCTAATATTGGAATTATAAGAGTTGCTTAATTTACTGTAAATAACAGTAAGAGAATTATTAAAATATGGCACGTGGTTCACTTAAATCATTCAGTTTTGATTTGTAGAGGGCAAAAGTGTAAATAGCTAGGGACTTGGAAGGGAAGATGCTTCCCACCACCACCTCCTCACCAGAAGCCCCTAGCACCATATTCTTGTCTTCGCACATCAAAGCCGCATCCTTCTGCTATATACGTACAGACAAACCAAATCGCGTCAGTTTGAATAGAGCCACTGCATATAATGAATAGTATTTGGAAGCAAGTATGGCCAGAGACATATAAATGGTTCAAATGGCTCTGAGCACTATGGGACTCAACTGCTGTGGTCATAAGTCCCCTAGAACTTAGAACTACTTAAACCTAACTAACCTAAGGACAGCACACAACACCCAGCCATCACGAGGCAGAGAAAATCCCTGACCCCGCCGGGAATCGAACCCGGGAACCCGGGCGTGGGAAGCGAGAACGCTACCGCACGACCACGAGATGCGGGCCAGAGACATATATCATGTAACGCAACTACTTTTTTGAATGAGATTTTCACTCTGCAGCGGAGTGTGCGCTGATATGAAACTTCCTGGCAGATTAAGACTGTGTGCCGGATGGAGACTCGAACTCGGGACCTTTGCCTTTCGCGGGCAAGTGCTCTACCAACTGTGCTACCCAAGCACGACTCACGCCAGGTACTGGCAGAAGTAAAGCTGTGAGGACGGGGCGTGAGCCGTGCTTGAGTAGCTCAGATGGTAGAGCACTTGCCCGCAAAAGGCAAAGGTCCTGAGTTCGAGTCTCGGTCCGGCACACAGTTTTAAACTGCCAGGAAGTTTCAACTACTTTTTTGTCGTTCACTGCTATTTTCTTTGCTAGTGGTAGCTCTGTAGTGCACTTGCCTTTGGTACTAAACGTCCCTGGTTGTAGCTATAATGCGTTTTCTCGTGTTCCCAGCCTATATAAAAATCTACAATGTAAATATATAATTTTTTGCATCTGATTATGTTCAGATCTCATACAAACTATTCTGTTTCAGTTAAGTACATTATTGGTAGTAGATAAGTGCTATAAGGTGGTGGCATTACTACATTTAGTGGTTAACAAACACAGTTTGGAGCTGCCACGGAGAGTTTTATCCAAAGTGCATCTCATGTGTTGTACATAAATCATAGCCGCCCGGTGTGGCCGTGCGGTTCTAGGCGCTTCAGTCTGGAACCGCGTGACTGCTACGGTCGCAGGTTCGAATGCTGCTTCGGGCATGGATGTATGTGATGTCCTTAGGTTACTTAGTTTTAATTAGTTCTAAGTTCTAGGCGACTGATGACCTCAGAAGTTAAGTCACATAGTGCTCAGAGCCATTTGAACCAACATAAATCATATACAACACTGTACTTACCACCGCCCCCCCCCTCCCAACCACACACACACACACACACACACACACACACACACACACACACACACACAAAGACAAACAATGGACCAGTCGCAGATGCTACATTGCTACAAGCCCTATAGCAACGTTGCAAGCTGTTATCGTTTATTGTTGTAACATTCTCTGGAACCACGTAATATAAAATGTTAGTCGGACGTAAATTATCTAATTGAAATTACCCATCTGACAGCTGTAGCATATTTTTTGTGTACTGGCGTCAGTCATTCCAACTTAAAGACAAGGTACAATAGTCCCCGAGATTTTTGCACACGCTCTTTCACTGTATGTCAAGCGATTGCCCTATTTCCTCCAGAAACATGTTATTAATTCAGTTATGTCAAAGTGTTTACTTGATACATTAACAGCAGGCACTGTAACAACACTAAGAGAGCGACTGTAGTGTAATGAAGACTTTATGGAATTCCAAATCGCTGTAAAAAGGCGACTTTTCTCTACATAGGGATTTCCACCTCATAACAATCTTCTGCACTTATTTTCTAAAATAGGCTGAACAATAAATCGTGTGTAGATGATAAAATAACGAACAAAAATCTTGGTGTGAATGTACACCGTCAATGGAGAGACCAGGTGCTGCCACAGAATTTATTAATCACCTGTGTGGAATAAGAGTCGTAGGTCAGATTCTTCATTACTTAGCAAATTACGGGTATCAGAGTGTCTGTTATCGTTATCCATTCTCGCAACAAAAGATCTAACTTCCGTAGCATTCTTGCTGTTATTCAAGCGGGTAGTTGATATGCTGCTACAGGTTCCATTGTCCTCTTCCGTGTATTTCTATAGTAATTCATAGCTGTACAAAACAAAACACCACTAAACAGCAGATGCGCTGTGTTCCTCTACCTGATGCAAGCATCACAGTCAGTGAAGAAAGCAAGAAGATCTCGTTGCAGAAAAAGCAAATCAAACTCTCAAGCAAATTAACTACTAATCAATATACAAGAAACCTATAGGCTACTTCCTGTTGACCCACAATCATGAAATTTGACAAGAAGCAAGGTTTCACAGTACAACTGAAGAAAAACATTCGAAAATTATAAATTTGTAGCTATATCACAAGAAAAGAATTTTTGTCATTGTTATCCGACATTCTGTCTGTCCGTCCGTCCATCTGTTATGAGCCATTTTTCTCAAGAACGGTTGCACGTATCAAGCTTTGACATATTTCCTATGGAGAAAAAAAATTAAGTTTCTGTGTGAATGCAATCGAAAGATAAGGCCAATTAAGTCACATATTTTGATATTCGCAAACTCATTCACAGCAACCTATAGGATATTTCTCATCGGCCTGCAGTCATATTTGGTAGGTATGAAGGCTTCAAAGTACAGCTAAAGGAATAAATTTAAAAAACTGTTAATTTGTAATTTTATCACACGAAAAAGAATTTTACAATTAAATGAACACCCTTAGCTGCTTACATGCGTTGACATACGTCAACGGGGACAGATGAAAATGTGTGCTCCGACAGGGACTCGAACACGGGATCTCCTGCTTATATGGCAGACGCTCTATCTATCTATCTTTTTTTTTGGTTGATCTCATTTTGTTCGTTAGTGTTCGTTGTATTTGTTCGGGGCGGACGTTCCAAGATTGATCCATGAACTCGGTTTTTTTTTACTGCAGAGGGCAGCTAACCCTCTGACCAAACACGCTGAGCTACCGTGCCGGCATCCATCTGAGCCACCGAGGACACAGATGATAGCGCGACTGCAGGGATTTATCTCTGGTACGCCTCCCGCGAAACCCGTATTCTCATCGTATTGTCCCTCACTACATTCGTAGTGCCCCCGCCCATTATACTCATTACTCGCGGCGCGTTGCCGATTCCCGTGAGAGTTCGGGCACTGCTTGTGCATTCGCACAGAAGAAGAAAATGTAGTGTGGGACAATACGATGAGAATGTGGGTTTCGCGGGAAGCGTGTCAGAGATAAATTCCTGTAGTCGTGCTATCCTCTGTGTTCTCGGCGGCTCAGATGGATAGAGCGTTTGCCATGTACGCAGGAGATCCCGGGTTCGAGTCCCGGTCGGGGCACACATTTTCATATGTGCCCGTTGACGTATGTCAACGCCTGTAAGCAGCTAAGGGTGTTCATTTCATTGTAATTTCATTCTAACGAGCTGCATGGTCACCGATGGTATCTGTTATTTCGGATATGTCCAAAAGAACAGATACCATCTTAGAATATAAAAAGAGTTTTGTGATCCTCTAAGGTCTTACAATGCCCAGGATCGCTATATTCCCAGTATCGATATCAATAACTGACAGTTGTCGATATTCTCGATTCCTCTGGTGGATGAACTATCTATCTACATAATTAAGTTTGTTTAGAACCCTCGGTGCGCGGGTCCTTCTCGCACTGATCAGAATTTTTTCCACACTATCGGTATTGTACACCATTCTGCTCGCTTTGTCATCAATTCTATACTGCTTATCGTATTTTTCTCACAACAAACATCAGTTCATCACACCATCGTGTACTTCCTGAAGGTATGAGTAACTGAAGTTAAGCTGTAGCCTCTTCCTGAGGCAACACAAGGCAAAGAGTAAGTGGCAGCAGCCGCTCTTAGGCGTGCGTTGAAGCTCGCCTTATTTATTAACGTCGCCACGAAAGCTGTCTCTTCCGGCTCTTCGCTCTACTGGAGCCTCTCCTTCCGCCGAAAGTGCCCTGGAGATCATCAAGGGAACTTAAAGAATTTCGATACTTCATGCGTCGAGAAAACAGTCTATCTCACTACGGTCGACAACTGTCGGGCTTCACTAATGTAAAGCTAATGGCAATTTTAACTACTCCACCAAATTACTTTTCCGTAATCTAAGAATGGTGGCACAACGTCAATAGTAAAGATCTGAAAGAAAAATAAAGGAAACGAAAGACAACACTGACAGAGATAAGGGCTTATCACGGATCTCACATTGTAGAGGGATGGTTTGGTATTTGGGAGGGGGTCTCATATTAGTTTCATGGAGGGGTAAAGGGTGGCGCAAATAAAGCGCAATTTGTGACTAACTAAAGCTCAAGACGTGGAATATACATTGAGACTACCACTTTATGTAATATAGGTAGTACCGACGATGTCTGTAACTGAACTAGTACTTACTCTTTGTTCGAGATTTTATATTATTTTATAATATTTTATTGTCAACAGGGTAACGTGCAGGTACGTTAGTATACTTTCTTTCTAAATTGTCATTTCTTTCAGTTTTTGACATTGTTTAGTGACAATTGAAAACAAAACATCGCGAACTGAAGGTACAACATTACTTCAACTTCCTAGGGTTCAGGACACTCGAGTATTTTCGGATGCGATGCAAACAGTGAACAATGTTTGTGATTTCACGATAAAAGCATATAGTTTCTACTACATCCAATGTCAATTAAATTTCTGGTTTTATTCAACCGACATTGGAATTATACATGTGCGTGGAGGGAGGGAAAAGAGGGAGGGACAAAATGAGTCAGAACGCGAAAGGAAGAGGATTTACCCTCCAAGTCGCCCCGGTGGGTACGTCATACGACAGAGGTCACGTCTAACATCGCCGTTAACACATCGAAAGGAACTGTGTGCTGAGTGTGCAGACAATACAATGAGAGTCGAATGTTGATTTGTCGGCCACATTACGGGATCATGAGCGGGTCTTGAAGCGTTGTGGATAGTAACACAGTGCATGACAAGTTAAAAACTGAAGGTGCAAGAAAGCTGGACTAATACCCCCGGAAGCGTTGCTGAACGCTTGTCTGCATAGTTATGGGTTTGAAACGTTATACGCTGCACCACGTAGCAGCTTATGTACAGGGAAACTACATATTACAGAATTCATGACGAGGATCAAACCCGAGTTTCTGGAAGGAGAAGCAGCGCACGTGTTTGGTCAGTAAATAGTACCGTGTTTCTGGTACTAGAGACAGAAAACCAGCATAAATGTTTAGCTAGTAAACATAAGTGAGGCATCCTAGCATCTGGCTGCTCCCCTTACACATCGAATAAGCACTTCAGCACGTTCATGGTATAGTGTGGGTGTCAAATAATCTATTTCGGTTATAAATTATAGCAGTACAAGGTGTAGTCTTCGATTAGAAAAAAAAATTTCATTGCTTTTCGCTGATTTTAGCCCCTGTTTTTCTTCTGTTTCGTGACATTGACATTAGACAATAACTCCTAAAATGATATGCCAATAGGGAAGGAATTGTTTCAAACAAATCGTTACAGAATCGTCTGTTCTTGTTGTTTTTTCAAAATATTGTGCGCCTCAAAGGAGCAGCTTGCAGGCATCTACTTCATTTGCTTAAGGTCTGCCAAAGACGAGTAAGAAAAGCACACAATTTCATGAAAAGTGTTCGGACATCTTTATTTAATGAAGAATTGACTACTTAGATGTAACGAGAGGCGGACCTGCAAATACAGGGTGTCAGGGTCAGGGGTGTACACAAACAAATGCTTATGACGAAAGAACTCGAAATTTTATGTTTTTGGTCAAATATGTAGTCGATGGAATTACTCTCCAGGATGTGATACCATTTTAAGAACAGTGCTGAGTCGTATAGTGCATGTGCGCGCATGGAAACAAATATTTACTGTGGAGCACGCAGACGTACTCCTGAAGTTGTGACAATCATGTCGTACTCCTGAAGTTGTGACAATCATGTCGTAGGCGCCACGACGAAAGATGCCGAGTGGGCTATGGCTAACAGAGTTAAACTACGTAAGACGTGTTCAGCGGCGTGCAAGAATGGAATAGAATGTGAATCCTCCCACACGTAAATCCATTTACCGGAGTGACAGAACTCTTCGAGGAATGCAGTAAAACATCCTAAAGCGCATGTGGATGAAGAGACTGTGAAACGTGTGCGTGAAGCATTCGCTAGAAGTCCACGGGGATTTACCCCATTTCTCCATGAGACGTTTTCTGAGGGTTGGATCGGTAGGGGTGACGCATTGCCTGGCCCCTCGGCCTCCTGATCTGATTTCAGTGGACAAGTGCTCGAGACCAGGTAGATTTGAGGCAATGGATCTACACCGCAGTAGCGGCCGTAACAGCTGTCAAACTTACGAACGTGTGGCTGGAAGTAAAGTACCGTTTACATACCTGTCAAGTTACAAATGGTGCCCGCACTGAACTGTACCAGAATAATTAAAATTTCTGGAGCTCCTGTGTACAGTGTTGCCCAAATAAAGTTATAAACGTTAATACGTACTGAAACATAAACAAATGTTTTTGTATATCTCTAGTCTGGACACGCTGTATATCTGGACACGCTGTATATAAAAGAGTGCAAGGAATATTGTGTTGTTAGTAGAGAAGCAGCAACAGCGAATGGGTCTGTCACAAGAGCTCAGTAAATCCGAAGGCGGCTTTGTCATTATATGTCATCTGAGTAAAAAATCACCGAGCGAGGTGGCGCTGTGGTTAGCACACTGGACTCGCATTCGGGAGGACGACGGTTCAATCCCGCGTCCGGCCATCCTGATTTAGGTTTTCCGTGATTTCCCTAAATCGTTCCAGGCAAATGCCGGGTTGGTTCCTTTGAAAGGGCACGGCCGACTTCCTTCCCCGTCCTTCCCTAATCCGATGAGACCGATGACCTCGCTGTTTGGTCTCTTCCCCCAAAACAACCGAATCCAACCAAGTAAAAAATCCATCAGCAACATTTCAACCCTTCTAAACCTATTGAAGTCGACTTTTGATTACGTGATTGTGAAGTGGCAAGATGCAGGTACAATCTCAGCTAAACCAAGACCAGACTACCGTAGCTTATCTACTGAGAGAGAGGGACCGTCGAGCATTGAGGAGGCTGGTTGTAAGGAATCAAACGAAATCAGCGGGAGGGGTCACTCGAGAGCTGCAGAGTGCCACCTGAAGTCCAGCTAGCACAGTGACTGCACTTAGTGAGTTAAAAAGAATGGGTTACTATGGTCGACCTGTTACCTGTAAGGCACATATTTCTGTGGTCAAAGTTCAGGACACTTCAACTTGTCTAACAAGGAGGCGGCACGACCGTAGAGTCGGGGATTTGTCCGAAATTTTGTGTGGTGAAAGAGGACCCCTAACACCTCACGTGGTTAAAATATTAGGACTCACTACCCGGAAAATCCAGTGAAAAATCGATCCAAAATTTCTTATGTGCTGTATGAGCATAAAATGTTAGTCCATTACCTAGTCGCCGTTAGGCCTACATTTAGCGCTCGGGTTCGAATCCTCCTCCCGCACTTTTTTTTTCTGTTGCTTGCAAAATTGCAGCGCATTGGTACAGGAGAATCGTGAAATTAATTCCCGGGAAGATTGTATAAAAATTCATTCTATAATTCACCATCAATTATCGTCACCTATGTTCCGAGACATGATTCAATATTCCTGGTTTGCCTCAAAATTATCAGAAACTCTAAACATTTTCGTAAATGTTAATGGGACATGTTTTTGTACAGATTTATTGCAAACGCCCTGTGATTGTAAAAAATCCGCTTTTATAAGTTGCGCAAGATGTTGTAAAAATTATTCCTTTGTTTTATTTTGACTAAAGTTCAGTCTTGATCACATCATGTATGTTTTAATGTTATACCTATATCATTAATATACCTATAACATTAAAACATACATGATGTGATCATGACTGAACTTTAGTCAAAATACAACAATTAATTGATCACTGCTTTCCAACAATGTTTACCAAAATTCCTTTTTTTGTTTTTACAATAATTACCACTGCGGTTCTTGTTTATAATTATTATATGTATAAAAATTGAATGTTTCCCAATCGACTTTGTTATTCTGATTAAAAACCCATTTTCTTTCCTCATATACTTTGCAATGAAATATGGAAAACCCAACGCCATGAATGGTGTTGTTGGGCATAAAGAAAATAATTTTATTTCAGGAATGTAAGTAATTTGTTAAAGATAATGTTGGTTTGGGAAACTTTCTGAATAATCGGTGGAATAACAAAAGAAAATGAAACAGAAGAAAAAAAAGTGCCAGAGGAGGAATCGAACCAGAGACCTCTGGCGTAATAGTTCGAGCCATAAACATCTAGGACAGACGGCAGGTTGGCAGTTCTCTAGCATTTTATACTCATATGGCACCTAAGAAACTTTGGATCTATTTTTCTAGGGATTTTTCCGGGTAGTGCGTCCTAATATTTTAACCACGTGAGATGTTAGGGGTCCTCTTCCACCACACAAAATTTTGGACAAATCCCCGACCCCACGGTCGTGCCGCCTCCTTGTAGATGTGACGCCTCTGCTCAATGGATGATATCAAGCGAGTGGTATGGAGCGATGAACCTCCGACAATCTGGTGGAAGGGAACGTGTTGGGCGAATGCCTGGAGGATGTTAGCTGCCATTATATTTAGAGCAAACAGTGAAGTACAGATAAGGTTTGTGTTTCGGTATGCGGAAAGATGCGAACACATTTTTCAGCAGTGTTTTTCATACAGAAGAAAAACCGTTCGGAGAGGGCTATTGTCGGTATCAGCATGAGAATTCATGCTGTCATAAAGCAGCATCTGTGAGGTAGTGACATTCCTGGCAATGACATTCCTGAAATGGACTAGCTTGCCCGAAGCTCTTACCTGAATGTCGACTTGGTTCCAGAATCTAGCCTCAGACATCACTGCCTTCTATGGCTAACTAATTAAGGAGTCCATCGAAATAAAGTTTTCAGAAAACCTAATAAACAGTAACGGAGGTCTCAATTTTAAGAGTTTCGGTTCCTGCTCTAGGTTTATTAACATCTCGCCGGCCACCACATCAATCATAACGGGAGAATTTTCTGAGAGAATCTGCATGTAACGGAATATTGTTGCGAGCTCTGAAAAACAGAAGATCATCAAAGCACGTAGGGAGCGTTAGGAATCGAACTCAGCTATAAATAGCGGCAAGCGAGCAGTCTGGTTGGAATCCAGGTACCGATGACACATAACAGCAAAACTCGAAGGTACCTGAATAAGGTGGATGGGTCGATCTTTGAAATATTGTGCTTAAAGGAAAACAATAGCCCGGAAGAACACCCGGAGGCACACGATTATCACTGTTATGTGAGTTTCATGGGACGTCACATTAATCCAACATGAATGAGACGAACCTATGAACTATTTTACTTATAATATCTCAGTATAAAACTTGTTGCTTTCAGTAATATGTGAGTAGACTCATATATCTCTCGGAACAAAGCCACCAATTTAAGTGATCGTCTAGTACATCAAGAACTCTAACTGAGGGACTGAAATGGATTTCTGTATTATTAAGAATTATCAGCGATTGGGTTTCACGTACATATAACTTGATGAGTAAGTGATGGCAAAGAGAATTGCTTGCGATATAATAGAATTCTGTTTGAATTTATGGAATCTATTCTGCTGACGGTGGGGGCTGTGCTGTTTTATCGAGTTGCACAAGTGTCATAAAAAGGAACTTTGGGCTTAACGTCCCTTCGACATCGAGGTCAGTCGAGACGGCCACAGGTGCTACGTCGCTAGAGCCCTCTCCGAAGGCTTTCCCCAGTGCCACTGAATGAGAATATAGTTGCATTAACAAAACAAAATCAGAGTCACAATAATTCATTATCTGTGACCTTTCAAACTTATTTGTGTTCATCTAAAATTTGTAGCAATGTCTCCTATAATTTGCAAAAACCGTACCTCTCTACTTTTTGGAAAATGAAGAAACGGTAGGATAGTTACATAAAATGGGCTTGTGAAGTTGAAAGTTTCGATATTTGTGGTAAGTTCCTATGGGACCAATCTGCTGAGGTCATGGGTCCCTAGACTTACAAACTCCTAAATCTATCTTACACTATTATGGTAAATTGATAATTTTTACTTATGGACCGTCTAACAGCAACTGAATAAAACACAATTTTAGTGCCATATGCGATTCGCCTTTATTTTCTGCAAGGCATCATCAGTGGCCTGGATTATGTACATATGTTAGCTATTTTATTTACATTTTTATCACTGTGCCTATAGGTTATAAACAGTTCTGGTGGTTGGTATTTCCTATTAAGTAGTAATGTTTTGAACTGTACTTACAGACTGCGTAGACAGTTTCTTACATATTACGCTCCTGTTGCATTTTTGGTGTTGTTATTCTTCCTATGAGCGCCAATTTGCTGTTTTTACCACATTCCACAGCACTATGCACTGAACGCTTGTTTTAATGCAATGTTTTGGTTTCTGTTGCCGACTGTCAAATGTTTTTGCCAAAGATCGAATATTACTGCCAAACTTAGTATCTGTGGTCTGTTCGTGTATGAATTTGTGTGTGCGTTTGTGTATGTGTGTGTGTGTGTGTGTGTGTGTGTGAGTATGAGTGTTTTTTGGTGTGGTATTAATTTAATTTAATTTAATTTTATTGTATTTATTTATTTATTTATTTTTGTTTTTGTCCTGTGTATGTGTGTGTGTGCGTGTTTTGTTGTGATATATATTTTTGTGCTGTGTGTGTGTGTCTGTCTGTATTTTGGTGTTATGTAATTTATTTTTTTTTTGGGTGGGACTGTGTGTGTGTGTGTGTGTGTGTGTGTGTGTGTGTGTGTGTGTGTGTGCAGTGTGTGTGTGTCTGTATTTTGGTGTTATATATATATAACTGAGGAAGACAGGACTACAAAAGTTGAAGATGTCAATACAGCTATATCAAGCATTCCCTGTCAACGTGTACAACAGGTTCAAGAAAATACATCTGAGACTCCATAAGACGATACAGCATATAAAATTCAACAGAACATGCAAAAAGAACGATTTAATTCCAAGTTACATTAATGTAAAGGTTAAAAACTGTTCTACAGTGGCACAAAAATCGAAATCATTTGCAGAACGATATTGGTTACTACATGAAATTAAGATGCTCTATTCGAAAAAACAGCACCTAAACATAATGCTCTATGAGACTCATCTAGAATTGGCAAAAAACGTAGGAAACGCCGCAGTTTTCATGGCACTAGTAGAAAGAACTGAGCACAACACATACATAGCAATGAACATTTACAAAACAAACATAAACACAAGATAATGAAACTAACAGTAAAAAAGACGCAAAAATACATTTACATTTTAAATGTGAAACCACATGAACACCAACACACATTCCATCCATGCCTCGTCAACCTTACAGAGACAGAACTACACGAAAACGAAAAAATGCTCTTGGAAAAAGGTTTGAAACACTGCACCAATAGCAAAGTGGACAATCAATACATAGAAAATCTCATAGTAGAAATCGAACACATCCTTACACGTTAAGAACAACAAAATAATTGTGAAATAAACATAGGACTGACAAGAGAACTAGTAAAAGAAGAAAGAAAAGGCATAGTAAAACAAACACAGCAGACACACAATAAAAACAACCAAACAGAAGCAGCTACTATGAAAAGGTTAAAACAAAAGTTAACAAACATCAACGTATTAATAACAAGAGCAGACAAAGGAAATGTAACAGTGCTCATGGATAAAGAGCAATACATCACAAAAACCAAGGAATACATAAACACCAACGCAATACAAAAACAGAAGTCAGATCCAACTACACGATTCCAGTCAAAAGTGAAACGAACACTGAAAAACATTGAACACACACTCACAGACAAACAGAAATACTACTTAACACAGAAAAACCCACAAGCACCAACACTCCGCAGTCAACCAAAAGTACATAAAGACGGAATGCCAATGAGACCTGTTATCAACTTCAAGAAAGCCCCAACATACCGCATAGCCAAACACCTTCAAAAGTTAGTTACAAAACACTATAAAGTAGAAAACAACAGAACAGTGATAAACACAGGAAACCTAATAGAAAACATACAGAACATACAGGTACCACACAAAGCATCACTGATTTCATTCGATATAGAAAATATGTATACCTCCATCCCTATCACAGAAACAATAGAAATCATAGAACAAAATCTCTCATCCCACAGCAACCTCATCACGGACGCAATAAAAGAAATAACAGATATTCTCAGACTGACAACTGATCAAAACTACTTTCAGTTTGAGGAAGAATATTATCTACAAGCTGATGGATTGCCCATGGGATCCCCAATATCAGAAACACTAGCAAACATTTTCATCAGTCACCTTGAAAATCAAATATTTGATAAGATAACCACAAATGAAAGTTTCAAAATCATGTATTGGTACAGATACGTGGATGACATTATTTGTCTGGTAGACGAGCCAAGTGAAAAAATAGGTGAACTCTATTCAGAAATAAACAAAGCTCATAAGAACATAAAATTTACACTTGAAAAAGAAAAAGAAAATCAAATAAATTTTCTTGACATTACAATTAAAAAACAAAATAAAAAAAATACATTTAACGTCTTTAGAAAACCAACAGCCACGGACACAATAATACATTCCACATCCAACCATCCCCACAGCCAGAAACTTGCAACACTAAGACACATGTTACATAGATTAAAGAGAATCCCACTCAGCAAGAGAAACTATGAACAAGAAATGAACACGATCATACAAATAGCTAAGAACAATGGGTATGACACACATATGGTACACAGGCTCAATCAAAAAATAAAAACACAAATAAAAAACAAACACAACATTTCCACAATACAAAAGAACTCATAAGCTGAAAACTTACCAACACACTCAACAAACACACACAATGACAACACCACACAGAAAAGAACCAGATGGTACACCATGACCTACACACATAAACCAACACACACAGTTGCAAACTTTCTTAAAGAAATAGGGCTTCAAAATAGCATATAAGCCCGGGCCAACCCTTCAATCACACCCAAGCCAGCCAGCTACCAAGAGGGACAAATTTTTTTTTTTGGGGGGGGGGGCATAACACCAAAATACAGACAGACACACACACACACACGCACAGCACATAAATATATATCACACCAAACACAAACACACACACACACATACACAGGACAAAAACAAAAATAAATAAATAAATACAATAAAATTAAATTAAATTAAATTAATACCACACTAAAAAACACTCATACCCACACACACACACACACACACACACACACACACACACACACACATATACACAAACGCACACACAAATGCATACACGAACAGACCACAAATACTTCAATAGTTTACACTCATAAGTTTGGCAGTAATATTCGATCTTTGGCAAAAACATTTGACAGTCGGCAACAGAAACCAAAACATTGCATTAAAACAAGCGTTCAGTGCATAGTGCTGTGGAATGTGGAAAAAACAGCAAATTGGCTCTCATTGGAAGATGAACAACACCAAAAATGCAACAGGAGCGTAATATATAAGAAACTGTCTACGCAGTCCGTAAGTACAGTTCAAAACATTACTACTTAATAGGAAATACCAACCACCAGAACTGTTTATAACCTATAGGCACAGTGACAAAAATGTAAATAAAATAGCTAATATATGTACATATTCCAGGCCACTGATGATGCCTTGCAGAAAATAAAGGCCAAACGCGTATGGCACTAAAATTGTGTTTTATTCATTTGCTGTCAGACGGTCCATGAGTAAAAATTATCAATATACCGTAATATTACACGCAACTGAGGAAGACAGGACTACAAAAGTTGAAACTATCTTACACTAACTTACGCTCATGACAACGCACACACTCATGCCCGGAGGAGGACTCAAACCTCCGACGGGACGAGCCACGCGAACCATGTCAAGGAGCCCAAAACCACGCGGCTACCCCGCGCGGCCCTGTGCAATTGTGGCTGCCCCATAACCGCTATACATTTACTTGTTGTGTACATTTGCGGGTGGCCTGGCTTAGCTGACTCGTCCTGTTTGTCTTGCCACATACACTGTAAACAAGCGAGGGACATACGGCGAGTAACTCAAGATGGAATGGCTTATCAAGAGCCTTGGGCAGACATTTGTCCTTCATGTCGTGGCTATGCAAAAATTTGGAAATATCCCGAGAAATGCGTGCTTTGACATAAATCGAGATGCTAGCCTAGCCTGCATGTCGTTCTGTAGCATCTGGCAACGAACGGCCCTGTGCAAGGTCCACAATACGTTGAAAGTGTTAGTCGTGGTCAGAGAAGTGTTGTGTGTAGTTGTGCGTTATGACGGAGCCCAGTGCATTCGAACGTCGGCAAGTTGTTGGTATTCGTATTGTGGGTGCCTCTGAAACCAAGGTAGTTGAAATATTTGTTGTTTGAATAGAAACTGTGTCGAAGATTTATACCGGAGACAGAGAAAGTCGAAAACATCATCCGCTAAGTCACAAAGCGGGTGAAATCGTGGGTTGTGTGATAGTGGCGGACGGTCCTTGAAGAGGATTGTGATGAGAAATAAGAGTTTACAGCAGCAAAAATCATTGAAGAACTGAATGTTGCACTCGCGGATCCTGTTACCATCAGCAGGACACGAAGTGAGCCCAGTAGGCAGGCAATTACAGGGCAAAATGGAATCCCAAAGACGCTTATCAGTGATGTAAGTATCCGTAACAGGGAAACTTAGTGTCGAAGTCGTAACACCTGAACTGTGGAGAAATGGGGCATTGTCATTTGGTCAGATGTGTAATGTTTCACAATGTTTCCAACTTCTGGCCGAGTATATGTGCCTAGAGCGAAACACGGCGGGTGTTCGGTGATGATTTCGACAGTCATGTCATCGTATTCCACGGACCCCATGATTACTCCGCAAAGACGTGTTACTGCCAAGGATTCTGTGACCATTCTGGCATATCAGGTCCATCTCATGGTTAATGTTGGTTCCCTAATGATGAGTCAGTATTCCAAGATGACAGAACACCTGTTCACATAGCTCGGATCTTACAGGACTGGTTTAGTGAGCACGAGGATGGATTCTCGAATCCCCCCCCCCCTGGCCAACGAAGTCACCAGATCACAATATTATAGAGCTCTGCGGTCTACTTTGCGAAGAAGGGTGTGTTATCGCTATCCACCTCCATCCATTTTACCCGAACTTGCTACTATTTTGCAGGAATAATGGTATAAGATTTCCTCGAAAAGCATTCATGGCCTGTATTTTTTAATTCCAGACGACTGGAAGCTGTCTTGAAATCCGACGGGTTTCCTACACCGTGTTAGGCATGTTAATATGTTGTACTTTTGGTGTTTCGATATTTTCGTCCTACCGCTGTATGTCTGCAGGTCGTGGTGGAGACGATGATGCGGATGATAACGGAAAGACGTGGTTGGCATGTTCTATGTTGCTAAACTGAATATTTATGCAGGACCGCGCTGAACGATGTGGTTATATAATTCGTTTGACTAATGAATGAGTTTTAGTGACACTTCGATGGCAGTTTAGTAACAACAATACTTAAGTTTTGAATGAAATCTCTGATTAATTCAAGAACAAGCAACAACCATTCCATTTTTCTATAGGAGACATATAAGGATTTAACTGAAATTAACTGCATGGTCGAAAGAGGCTAAGCTTGGTTCTACGATATACGTCATGTGTCACCAGTTGCTTTGGCTTTACTGTATAGAGTATTTGTCTCTGATTCTTTCTCGTTTGTCGATTTTTCGTCTTTAAATGGCGTTCCCTATTCACATTTATAGAAGGAAGCTTCTCATTACATTTATTACTCCTACCACTTTTTTCCTGGTTATAAAGTAGCATTGACTTTTGCTTTAGAAATAACCATTCCCTGTATGCAGAAAAGATTCATCTCCAGCAGAGCTGTGGGTGGCGGTAACAAATTAAGCAAATTCTTCATTTATTCTTCCTCTATGTGTCGCCAGTGATGAACGTACGTAGGAACAGCAGCAACTAGATAAAACGACTGTTTTACAATTTTTCAAAGTCACTATAATCTATGTTGATGCTGAGACGCCCAAAATGATTTAAATCCATTCCAGAAATACACTGCTCCGTATTTTGAGTGATGCTATATACCATAATTCCTTGTTTTCTTGACTCAAAAGGTCACCCATATTAGAATATGCTTATTCTTTGTCCCTCTCAAGGACATAAAAAAAGAGAAAAATAAAAGCATCCACTGAATTCATGTTGGCGGAGACTGATTCCTCGTCTTTTCGTAGAAAAACGAGTGAGAGAAAGAAAACTCCTTCTCCCACTGAAGGTCCCTATAGCTTTTCTTGGGAATCATAGCCACAGATCCTAGCTAACAGCTAGGCTCAGGCTTTTGCCCAAATGGAGGAAGTTTTGACCTGCCACACGAAGAAGTAATCGTAAACAGAAGTCTGCTAATGTTTCGGGCTATTTAAGATGGCGGTAGACCCCGTTCACTCTGGCTTCAAAACAACATACAGCGTAAGTCTGCTGTGCCATCTCCATTCTTATTTTACCTCCATGATAGCAACTCTAACATATTGCATCTTTGGCCAACAGTCACAACTGTCAATTTGTCAAACCTGATAAAACGACATATCATAAAAATTACCAGAAAAGGCGATTAACAGCAACAGGTTGCAAAACAGTTTATAAGATAAATCTAAATCTACACCACGCTGTAATAGGATACGGGGTGACAGCGACCACTGATACACTCCAGTAAGTAAAAAGTTGGCGTATCTGAAAATACTGTAACTTACATTATAATAAATCAAAACTACTATGTAACTTTCGCATACGGTCTGAGGATGGCAATCAGCCGAAATAGATCCATCACAATAAAACACTTAACTCTCATAGCGGAAATTTGTATTTCATTCCATAATGGCTCTAAGAGATCAGCACATTGTTCCACAGTATGGCCTACGGCTGTGAGAGGGTGTAAAATCTACAGTTGTGACTGTTAACGCTTCATTACTCTCCACAATACATTTATGTTGGACAGTGATACGTATCGCCTGCAGCGACGGATATGATAAATGTAAAACGTGATTATGTTCACGTTTAATCTACTTTTACCTGAATTTGTTTCCGTCCTGTGTGGCAAGTTAGTCCTTACGAAGCATGAGAGAGTTTCTCTCTACGTTTTGAGAAAACTTTTACCATGTGATACATTTCCCACATGCATATGTTATACAGATGCTATATATGTGTGATATGTAAAATTTTGTAACTTTTTGTCATTTAATCATTCATTGTGGATTATTCGACTCCATTACTCTATTAAAACCTAGTTTGGACTTTGCCATGCATTACGGCCATAATACAGGCATTACAGTTGCTCCGACATGTTTTCTAACGCTATGGGCCGAACTTTCTACCTCTTGCAAGCCATCCATTCGTCCGTCTGCAGGGTCCTCATACTACCATTTTATTTCCTTTGCGGTCACAATTACGTCTTCTACTTTCTGATCGATTTAGTAATTCCCACCATGTATTTTTCCTTTATTATCCAAACGATCCCCTGTTTTGGTCTAGGTTTGGGCTCAGTGAATGTCTATGACTACATCTACATAATTAATGAACTTAAACTGCTGTTACACATTGATCGTAATCCTGTTCTTTTAGACCTCGCGGAAGCTTAGTCTTAAAAGCTTTTCTTATTGTACGAAATGCACTCTATTCCATTTTTATTCTTCTGCTTATTTATTTCTTGTGCATGCAATTGTCTTCAAATGACATTTAATGAATTACGTAAATGACACAGACAAACTGAAAACTACAATTCCTTTGTGCCCATTTCATATCAGTATCGCAGCGGTGTAATAAATTGTTCTCTCGTTATACGTCGTGACTTACTTCCTCATATGGTTACGAAGCAATGAACTTCGGCACAAGACAGCTATCAGTTCTACAGGGTGTTACAAAAAGGTACGGCCAAACTTTCAGGAAACATTCCTCGCACACAAATAAAGAAAAGATGTTATGTGAACATGCGTCCGGAAACGCTTAATTTCCATGTTAGAGCTCATTTAAGATTCGCCAGTATGTACTGTACTTCCTCGATTCACCACCAGTTGGCCCAATTGAAGGAAGGTAATGTTGACTTTGGTGCTTGTTTTGACATGCGACTCATTGCTCTACAGTACTAGCATCAAGCACATCAGTACGTAGCATCAACAGGTTAGTATTCATCACGAACGTGGTTTTGCAGTCAGTGCAATGTTTACAGATGCGGAGTTTGCAGATGCCCACTTGATGTATGGATTAGCACGGGGCAATAGCCGTGGCGCGGTATGTTTGTATCGAGACAGATTTCCAGGACGAAGGTGTCCCGACAGGAAGACGTTCGAAGCAATTGATCGGCGTCTTAGGGAGCACGGAACATTCCAGCCTATGACTCGCGACTGGGGAAGACCTAGAACGACGAGGACACCTGCAATGGACGAGGCAATTCTTCGTGCAGTTGACGATAACCCTAATGTCAGCGTCAGAGAAGTTGCTGCTGTACAAGGTAACATTGACCACGTCACTTTATGGAGAGTGCTACGGGAGAACCAGTTGCTTCCGTACCATGTACAGCGTATGCAGGAAGTATCAGCAGCTGATTGGCCTTCACGGGTACACTTCTGCGAATGGTTCATCCAACAATGTGTCAATCCTCATTTGAGTGCAAATGCTCTCTTTGCGGATGAGGCTTCATTCCAACGTGATCAAATTGTAAATTTTGACAATTAACATGTGTGGGCTGACGAGAATCCGCTCGCAATTGTGCAATCACGTCATCAACACAGATTTTCTGTGAACGTTTGGGCAGGCATTGTTGGTGATGTCTTGATTGGGTCCCATGGTCTTCCACCTACGCTCAATGGGGTACGTTATCATGATTTCATACGGGATACTCTACCTGTGCTGCTAGAACATGTGCATTTACAAGTACGACACAACATGTGGTTCATGCACGACGTAGCTCCTGCACATTTCAGTCGAAGTGTTCGTACGCTTCTCAACAACAGATTCGGTGACCGATGGATTGGTAGATGCGGACCAATTCCATGGCCTCCACGCTCTCCTGACGTCAACCCTCTTGACTTTCATTTATGGGGGAATTTGAAAGCTCTTGTCTATGCAACCCCGGTACCAAATGTAGAGACTCTTAGCGCTCGTATTGTGGACGGCTGTGATACAATACGCCATTCTCCAGGGCTGCATCAGCGCATCAGGGATTCCATGCGACGGAGGGTGGATGCATGTATCCTCGCTAACGGAGGACATTTTGAACGTTTCCTGTGACAAAGTGTTTGAAGTCACGCTGGTACGTTCTGTTGCTGTGTGTTTCCATTCCATGATTAATGTGATTTGAAGAGAAGTAATAAAATGAGCTCTAACATGGAAAGTTAGCGTTTCCGGACACATGTCCACATAACATATTTTCTTTCTTTGTGTGTGAGGAATGTTTCCTGAAAGTTTGGCCGTACCTTTTTGTAACACCCTGTATATTCAAAATACACGCATCATGAGTTCTAACTACTGTAACTACCCCGAAAACAGACTTAAACGCGTTGAATTTGTCTCTTTTTGAACTATGAAATTGAAATTGCTTTAATTCCAATTCAAAAAGCGAAGTCTGTACCGGTATCTATGCAAGTAAAATAGCTGTAAAAAGAGACCACACATCATTCAGAGAGGACTTATCCACAATTCCTTTTTTGCGCGAGGGGGGGGGGGGGCGGGAGGCAGGACCACAATTATGATATCTTACAGGTGAACAGCTTAGCTGAATCCCCCTTTATATTACCTTAGTCCTAGTGCAGCTGATATCCAGGACAAGTTTGAATCTTCGTCTGTTCCATACTTGCCATCTGTTGTTGGAGCATACCTACGCCTGAGGCAAAAGGCACGAGTACATGCCACAATCAATATGAAGGTGGTTAAAATTTCCGGGAGGAAAATTGCTTCATCTTTTTCGCAATTTAAAGATTTTTACACATCAACTGGGTTTCTGAGATGAGTGTCAATGACATGGTACCTCCTTCACTGATACCCCTGTCAATTCTGAATTTAATCGTTACATCGTCACATGAATGGAAGTGCGAGAAACTACACTATTGGGAACAGTGTTACTGTATATATTTTCTACAAATAAGGAAAATATATAATATCCAATTCTATAAATACACAGATAAATAAATACACAAATACATGTACACACAAAAATGTAAATGCACCAATTGTTTTAATTTCGAGAATTTCATTTCTAACTTTATGAACTCAAGAAATTCTTATAATTGTTTGGTGTGTAGATAAACCGAAACTGAGACGCAGCAGACACGATTTATTCGGCGTCACTCATAATGCGTTTTACGAATGCCTACGTGTCCTATGCGTTTATCTAAACCACGTATAGTTCAAAATATATTGCTAAAAAATTTGCAGCATGTCAAGTAATGTTATGTGTTAAATCGACGAGTACATTACCTTGGTGGTTACCCAAAGGTGCACATTCCTTCAGTCTCGTAATACAGGACACATCATAGCGCGCTGGCATCGCTGACTGCCAGTAATAACACCCTTACCTGAAAAATAGAAACAAATGAAATATATTCGTTAATTAATAAGGGCGTCGTTCGGTAATCTCTACCTAGTATATACTATCTGATTGAACGTATCACGATACTTATTAGTTCATATTAATCTATATCTACATTTGCTACACTACAAGCCACTGTACGGTGCATGACAGAGGGTACCCTGTACCATAGCTTCTCGTTTCCTTTCTTGGTCCACTAGCAGATAGAGTGAGAAAGAAACGCTGTCTATACGCCTCCGTATGAGCCCTATTTTCTCGTATCTTATCTCCGTGGTCCCTAAGCGAAATGTGATGTTGGTGGCAGTAGGGCCGTTCTGCAGTCAGCTTCAAACGCCGGTTCTATAAACTTTCTCAGTAGTGTTCTTCGAAGTGAACGTCTTCTTCCCTCCAGGGGTTCCCACTTGAGCTGCCGAAGCATATCCTGAACACTTTCTAGCTGATCGAACCTATCGGTAAAAAGTCTAGCAGCTCGCCTCTGAATTTCTTCGATACTTTCTTTCAACCCAACCTGGTGCGGGTCCCAAATACTCGAGCAGTACTCAAGAATAGGTCGCACTAGCGTCCCATACGCTGTCTCCTTTACAGAAGAACCACACTCCCACAATAAATCCACGTCGACTGCTCGCTTTCCCTACATGCTCATTCCATTTCATGTCGATTCGCAGCGTTACTCCCAGATATTTCAACGAAGCCACTGTGTCAAGCAAGACACCACTAATGCTGGGTTTGATTTTCCTAATCACCTACATTTTTCTACATTAATACCCAGCTGCCACTCATCACACCAATTAGTAATTTTGTCTAGGTCATCTTGTATCAACCGAAAGTCGCTTATCTTCGACACATTCCTGTACGCCACAGCATCGGAGTATCTAAGTAGATGTAAATGTAGATGTACCACTATTAGTCATTTCCTTTCCTCTTCCACTTTCAAATAGGTCGAGAAAGAAAAACGACAATGTATATGCCACTGTATAAGCCTTAATCTCTAGTATCTTGTCTTTGTGGTACTCAATGGAAATGTATGTTGGCGGCTGTAGAATCATTCTGCAGGCAGCTTCTAACGCCGGTTCTCTAAATTTTCTCAGTAGTGTTGCTCGAGAGGAATGTTGACTTCCCTCCTGAGAAACCATTTGAGTTCTCATAGCATCTCCGTAACACTTAGGTGTTGTACGAATCAACCGATAAGACATTTAGCAAGCAGCCTGTGAATTGACCACGCTTGCCTAAAATTCTCCCAATAAACGGAAGCCGACCATTCGTCTACCTTACCACAATTCTCACACGCTCGTTTGATTTCATATCGCTTTGCAACGTTATGTCCAGATTCTTAAACTACGTGACTGTGTCATGCATGACACCACTAATACTGTGTCCGAACATTACAAATTTGTTTTTCCCACTTATCCGCATTTACTTATATGGTTCTACGTTTGTAGGTAGCTGTCATTCATTAAATCAAGTAGAAATTTGGTCTAAATCAGCTTTTATCCTTTTCAGTCACTCAACTTTGACATCTTCCGGTACAACACAACATGACCAGCAAACAAGGGCAGATTGCTCCCCACCTTTTTCACCAGATCATTTATGTATACAAAAAATAACAGCGCTCCTATCACACTTCCCTGGGACACTCCTGACGATACTCTTGTCTATGATGAACTCTCTCCGTCGAGAACATTACTGAACAAGTATTATAGCCACTCACGTATCTGAGAACGTATCCCATATGCTCGTACTTCGGTGAACAGTGTGAAGTGGGATAGCGTGTCAAATACTTTCCGGAAATAAAGAAATTTGGCATCTGCATGTTGTACTTCATCAATAATCTCCAGTATATCGTGTGAGAAGAGTGCCAGGTGAGGTTCGCACGAGCGATGCTTTCTAAACCAGTGCTGATACGTGGACATAAGCTTCTCGTCTCGAGGAAGTTCATTATTTTCCAACTAAGTACATGTTCAAGGATTCTGCTGAAAATCGATATTTTGGGTATTGGTCTGAAATTTTGTGGCTGCGTTCTATTACCATTCTTATATATAGGAGTCACCTACGCTTTTCTCTAGTCTCTTGGGAATTTTACTGTGGGATGTGTCCACACTTCGGATTTATAGCTGCTTCATCTCTGATGGGGACACTTTGAATGAGGTGGCCTGAACGTCTGTGGACAAGTAACAGTCAGTTCTTCAAATGGTTCAAATGGCTCTGAGCACTATGGGACTGTGGTCATCAGTCCCCTAGAACTTAGAATTACTTAAACCTAACTAACCTAAGGACATCACACACGTCCATGCCCGAGGCAGGATTCGAACCTGCGACCGTAGCAGTCGCGCGGTTCCGGACTAGGCGCCTAGAACCGCGAGACCACCGCGGCCGGCGTCAGTTCTTCCTCACGAGCCGAAATCACAGGAGGTGGTAATGTTGGACGCTGAAGTCTGGAGTGAAGTCGATGTTTCTAACTCACCCCACAACGTGCTTTAGGTCTGAACTCTCGAAAAAATGGCTCAAATGGCTCTGAGCACAATGGGACAACATCTGAGGTCATCAGTCCCCTAGAACTTAGAGCTACTTAAACCTAACTAGGAATATCACACACATCCATGCCCGAGGCAGGATTCGAACCTGCGACCATCGCGGTCGCGCGCATCCAGACTGAAGCGCCTATAAGCGCTCGGCCACTCCGGCCGGCTTGAACTCTCGGTAAGCCAGCCCATTTCCCCACTGCCTCATAGATGCTGCTTTATAACAGGGTGCATTTTCTTCACGATACTAACAGTCAGCGCATCCGAACTGTTCCTCTACTGTACGATGAGCAAAGTCATAAAATTTGTTCATTACCCTTCGCATTTAGCGTCTTGTTGAGCACAATTGGAGGACTCAACCACAACCACTATTGCAATAATACCACATTCACTGTACTTCACTATTGGCACAAACCTTGAGCCGTGTCGGCTCATATCGGCTGCGGTCTGTAGATCAGATCTCTGGTTCGTTTTCCCTCTGGTTGCCGGGTGGCGCAAGAGCGCAGCGTCTAGATTTGAAATGTTTGCGAGGTGGGAGAGTGCGGAACCGACAGTCACCGTGGAAGAAGAGAAACAAAATGGCTTGGAGGAAATGTGTGCTGTCACGTGCCAGTGGCCGGTGTCTCTAACGATTCGCTTTGAGGGAACCGTTGCAGCGAGAGCGTCTTTGATTATGATCAGCTGATTTCAGGGCGCCGAAAAGACACCTCTTTCCTGTTGTCGAGCCATGTCGTTTGATCTAGTTTGACGGTGTTAGTGAGCTCTGTTGTTACTGCCCTGACCTATGTGATTCTTCCCTGAGCCGCCAATTTCTGCTTTCTGGGAAATTGGGATCCCCCGTTAGTGTGGTCTGTATCGTTTATAGTAACTGTTTGAGCCTGCACACGTCGGCGTTCGCTGAGAAATCTGTGTTGCTTTCCCGTAAAGTAACTAAACTGTGTTCCTCGGGTGAGACGATTGTGGTGATGGTTTTTTACTATTTGGTTTTAAGATACTTCCGGTACCGGAGTTGCTTTCGCCGTGGCGAAGCTTGTCCCTTTGTAGTCTTTCTCTTTGCCAAATGATGCCTAACATTATTTCTGTCACTCTCCGTGCAAGTGAGGGAATTTTAGTGCGGTCACAGGTGCAACTAGTGCTGTCATGAGTATTTATGATTAATGTGCTATTTTAATTACGTTTTAGAGTCTGATCTAGTCTGGTAAATTAGGATACCCCGTGTGCTACCTGAGAGTTGTGAAATATTATGTGTTGGCACACTTGGGGGTTGTAAGGCGAGATTCCTTACCTGGTTCTTGGAGCCTAATTGGGCCTGCGGGCCGTTTTTTTATACTGGTACCTGTCCATTATATTCTTAGTAGCATCAGTATTTCAACCCGGAAGGGAAGTTCAAAACTGTTACTTAAAATCTTCTCAAATATGTTCGTAGCTTGGTTATATTAATATACTTATTTTTGCTTCTTGCCAGTGTTTAAACTGTACTATCCTTGAAATTCTTAGTTGAGTCTGTTATTCGCCGTTTGACGGCTGTTGTTGTACCTTATTCTGGATTGCTTATTCAGGTGGCTATTTGCTGAAAGTGTTTTATCGTACTAACTGACCTTCTGGTGTTTATAGACATCGTCTTGTAGCATGACGCTTAATTTACGAGCGCCCTGCTGTTGCCTGATGGGTCAGATAGATTTTCTGCAGTCTATGCGTGCAGTTGTCTCGAGCTGACAAGGGCGAGCGCACCAGCGGCGCGATATTACAGGAAGCTATGTGGGATTGACCACTGCCGTTACCTTGTGTGAAGCCGCTCTACTGCACGGTGACTGATGCTTGTTCAAATGTTCAGATGTGTGTGAATTCCTAAGGGACCAAACTGCTGGGGTCATCGGTCCCTAGACTTACACACTACTTAAACTGACCTACACTAAGGATAACACACACACACACACACCCATGCCCGAGGGAGGACTCGAACCTCCGGCGGGAGGGGCCGCACAATTCGTGAGACTGATGCTTAAGTTACGTCTTTTCTTCACTGGTTCTCGTAGAACTAAATATTTTCAGCCGTCGCGTATTTTGTGCCTTTTGGCTTGGATTCCTTTTCGTGCCGTGTCCTTTCTGTATCAAGCTTTCGCTAGTCATCCCGACCGTATACTGCCCCTTGTGTTTGCTTAAATTTGTCAGCTCTCTTAAAGGACCGTGTTAAATATTGGTGTGCAATTTAAACTCGCGTGTTATCTCGGGACGTTTAAACTTGTTCAAACATTTTTACTAAGTTTGTGCTAGCTGTACATACATTTGACTTTTAAAAATCCTGGCCACGCAGAATAGCCGCGCGATCTGAGGCGTCTCGTCACGGTCCGCGCGGCTCCCTCCCCCCCCCCCCCCCCCCCCTATCGGAGGTTCGAGTCCTCCCTCGGACAAGTGTGTGTGTGTGTGTGTGTGTGTGTGTTGTCCTTAGCATAAGTTATTTTTAGTAATGTGTAAACATAGAGACCGATGACCTCAACAGTTTTGTCCTAGAAGACCTTACCATAAATTTCCAAATTCTTTTAAAAATCTCCGGAACCGCGCGACCGCTACGGTCGCAGGTTCGAATCCTGCCTCGGACATTGATGTGTGTGATGTCCTTAGGTTAGTTAGGTTTAAGTAGTTCTAAGTTCAAGGGTACTGATGACCTTAGAAGTTAAATCCCATAGTGCTCACAGCCATTTTTTTTTTTTTAATCTTGCTTTAAATTTGTCAGGTCTCTTAAAGGACCGTGTTGAATTTTGGTCTGTAATGTAAAACTGTTCTGTTAGTTAGGACACTTAAATTTGTTTAAACATTTTACCTGTTACGAAGTTTTGCTAGTCCTTGTTACATTTGACCTTCAAAAATTTTAGTGTGTAATCTAAAAACTTTCTGTTAGCTTGGGATATTTAAATTTGTTTCAACGTCTGCTTGTTTCTAAATTTGTGCTAGTCATTTCTAATTTGATCTTCAAAATTCTGCTTTAAATTTGTCATGTTGCTTAAAGGACCGTGCTAAAACTTGAGTCTGCAATTTAAATCTATTTTATTAGCCCGGGACATGTAAGGTATCATACTTGTTTAAACATTTTGCTATCGTTGTTAAATTGGCTAAGAGACTTTTATCCTTTGAATTTAAAGCATTCCAATCACTGTTTTAAGAACCGCTGATTTCTAAAAGATTATTTAATTGTGCTCCACTATTGTTGATTTTTTTTCTAAAATTGTGGAATAAATATGAATCACTTGTCAAATAATGAATGATGTCATAATCTGTCTTCCATGAATTCCTGCTAATCACGCTTGTTGGGGCTCAAGTCTACACATGATATCAAGAAACCTTCTCCAGCCGCTCGCCAAATCCTAACCCTTACATCGGATTGCCACAGGATATAGCGAGATTCATCACTCCACCACTTCAAGCATCGCTTAGCATTGACTACATAAATGTGTAACCTACCAATAGCTGACCGGCCATTGTACCCCATTCTTTTAACTCCCAGCCCACAGACATTGTACTAGCTTGACTGTACGTAGCACATTGGAACTCATGAGTGATCTCTTTCACTGATTCTATGTGACTTTGTAGAGCAACGATCCGCAGTGTGGACTGTACCTGTCCGTCAGCACACGAGGTCTGTCAAGTCCTGGTTCAGCTGTATTGTTCCTTCGCGTTTCCACTTCACATTCACATCACCATCACACGATTTGGGCCAGGTTAGAAAGTTTAAAATGTCCCCAGTGAATCTCAGACAACATCTAATGGCTAGGCCACGTTCGAGGTCACTGAGCTCCCCAGATCGACCGAATCTTCTTTATTGCTCCTGTACTGACTACACAATAATCCGCCGCGTCCTTTTATTCGTATATTTGCGCGTCTGCCTCTAGTGAAATTTTTTCGTCAGTTCCGATTTACATAGGCGTGTCCGGATACTTTTGATCAGATAGTGTAATTATTGTTAGGTATTTCTAACAGACTATTTAGATTACTGCGTTCGATTTCTGTGCGATTCACCACTCGCCTCGCTGCCAACTGTTCTTCTTTACACTGTTTCTTCCGCGTATATTGCTTCACAATTATGAAAACTGCTTAGTTTATTGGCCACCTATCGACTCAAACTACACTTTGCGTCACTGACTATAAGAAATGAAGTGAGAGAAACGTAAACCTTTCTCCGGCAAAAAAACTTGTGTAGCTTTATTGAAATATCGACCTGCCACAGTCCATCTCTACGACACAGCTTTGTGCGACGTAAGACAGACGTTAAAGCACTTATAGCCTCCTAGAAGTTTAGGAATGTGTACTCATAATTCCAAATCGGTGCAAAACCGTGCTCGAACTCGAACTACCTGAATGTTGTAAGCAATCGCCTTAACCTTTAAGCTATCTGGAATTTCTCTTCGTCCCTGATGTTTGCACCTACGTTTTAGGAACGCTGTTACATAGGTGTACTGTTACGTGGTACATGGGAACGCCATCTCTCGGAAGAACGGAAATGCGGAGGTTCGTGGTTTACCCTACTGCAAGGAATATACATGAAACGGATGAGATAAACTCAAATAAAATAAATGGACCTATGAGAACGAAATTTGAGGAGTAAATAATAGGCACACTTACTGTTCCTAGAGCAACAACGTGTGCAAAATTTGTGCATCATTTAAGTTCCACACTCTTTTCTATATCATAATCCTGAGTAAAAGAGCATATCGTCGTCTTCAGTTCATGAAGCTGACTTGTAGCTTGTTCCACTTTCATTGATGCTATTTACTTCTCAGTCATCCGGCATTTCCCTTTCCGATTAGTTTATAATTAATTACTTGTAGAACTCGCCTATATTCCCACATTCTGTTGATACATTGTTTTCATTCTATACATTTTCGCTCTATTTTTTCTTATTTATGCAGTAAATATTAAGTCCTTCTCTTACAATACTGTTCTGTATTCCACCTCTTAATGAATATTTCGTAACTTTTCTTAAACATTTAGTTTCACCGACTGTTTTATTCTCTTGTCTTTCTTCGTTAATATCCAAGATTCGCTTCCATATGTTGGAATAGTGATAGCTGTTACTTTGTTAAGTTTTAGCTTAGTATCCTTCCTTGTCCTATCTCACAGCTTCCAGTTTATTGTGCCACATAGCATTTGAGACATCTAAGTCGTTTTCACAATAATAGCTAACATCGCACCTTAACAGCTGCAAATCTGACATCTACTTTATTGATTGTTCTACTAGTACTGCTTTAGAGCGCACTGTAAATTTCCCTTTGAAGGTCATTACTTTACTTTCTCATCTAAAATTTTTAGATAACAGATCTCTCGTATTTTCTGTAGACGATGTGAAGCAAATTAGAAGTGATAAAAAAAATAATAAACCATTTGCTAATTTTCCTTGGAAATGAATAAATGCTCTACATGAAATATATATTAATAGAACATAGCAACTTTCCACAGAAACAGTTTTTACGAAGACTGTTTTACGATATAGCCTTAAGATACGACCACATAGACGCACAATAAAAAGATTATATATATCTCCTTTAGAAATGTGCGCATCATCAATAGAAACGCAACCTTCACATTGCTGTGTGCTTGTGATAAAGAGTGTGCAATGAGTTATGTGTGATTTATTTCAACAGTTCTTTGCCATTCTCCTATAGTTCGTGGGGGAGGAAAGCGATTACGCCTAATAGGAGCCAAGAGTTTCATAGAGAACGTGATTGGCTAGATTGTCGATCGCGGCTTATGATCTGCTGTCCCACACGTATTGCAGAATACTTCATCGGCTTCCGTAACTCAAATATTGTAACATTAATGTACAATAAGTTGCCCTCATATCTCTAAATATTCACATTACAAAGACGAGCGGAGCATGTCTCGGATGTCCAGCAATAAATTTGGGATTGATTCTGTCACGTCAGAAGTTAATCGGCAAAAGAATAACAATATCACACAAACAAATACAGAAGCATATTGTAATCTACTAAACTTAGATGTCTGTTAAAGAAAAAACTACGTTTACTTTTACTGCGCATTGTGGTGAGCATGGTGCCACATACGTAGTTCCCTTGTGGCCACGAATAATTCATATAAGGGAATTACGCGGATTTTCGTGAGATAAGTAAACATCGTAATTATACGGTAACGTGAACCAGCCACCGCGTAGTAGCGGGCTGGAATTCACAGCCACACACAAATACGCGCATTCTGTTGAAATATTACACCTGCAGTGCAGCATTCACTAAACCACAGTAACCACATTCTGTAATCACTGCATATTCTGTAATCTTCTAAACCAGTAATGTTCCAGTTTCAGTGTCTCTGATAATTAGCAAAGGCTCGGTTAAAGACCGAATATGATGGGTGCAGTCTACAGAGTATTCAAATTTTGCGTCAAGAGTGGTGACATATACGCTTCGTAGATTTATGTCTGGCTTCAAGTCGAGTTTCGATTCTATTTGTTTCCTATCATGGCACATCAGCAGAAGAGAATGTCTGTTTTCAGTAAAAAAGCACGTAATGCTTTGGAATGACAAGTGAAATGCAAGACACTATTTTCCCTGTAATGAAGTTATTTCACTTGACTAGGCTGATACTAACGCACACTAGCGGAAAAAATTTAAAATTGAGGTAAAAGACGTTTTTCTATTATGATGCTGAAGGAGAACAATAGCTTTGATCGATGATAAATGGTAGCGCGTCTTATTAAATCAGTTTGTAATCAAGGATGCTCTCAAAAGACAAGCCGAGTTACTATAGAGTGAAGACAATATGTGGTTTAAATATTCAATCAAGTACGATCATTGGGAACTGGAGGACAAGAAGATAAATTCCGCGTCCCAACGAGATAATTACAGACTGTCGCAATCTTTGCCTTTGAAAGGGTGTTTACGGAAGTAAGCCATAAATGTTTCAAAGGCACGGTCCTTAAGCATACTGAGAAAACCACGGAAAATATAAAGTGGGGGGAGGGAGGCAGGGTCTATACGCGGGCGTACACCCCCAAGAGGGGTGGGGTGAGGAAGGGCGGAGGGGGTGACACGAAGACATAACTTCACTCCTTCCGATACTTATAGAGACTCTCAACGATTGTTGTGGTATTGTTCCTGTAGTATCGGGTATGAGAATATTAGTCATCTACTTAACGTTCTTAATATAAACAATCGCTTTTCCGTTTTGGCTCTCACAATAACAACCAACACTCTGGAACGAACCGTATGCCTTTCTTTCACTCTTTCGCAGAGAAACTCTGTCGATCCACAAACCTCCCAGTAATTCTGTTGCTCGTAACAAAGATCTTTGTTACAAGCAACAGTAGTAAAGCACATGCTGGATGCTGGTAAAGTGTAAACTAATATAGTTCGTGTGAAAGTGTTCTGGACATCAAAATGGACGCAGACATATCCGAAAAAAGCCGCCTATACTGTCACAAACCAGCACCCAGCATTATGCTACTACCAGTAATGATGTAACTTCCCGGATCCTCCCGAAGCCATCTGAAGATGAACCAGAAAAGGTTTGAAAACCGGTTTATGGAATAAAGCATTATTATTCAAAAAAGTGACGGGTTGCAGTTGTGTATAACTTATTTACATTCAATATACAGTCACGGTTCTAATATATCCGTAATGGATAAACATAACCTTATTGATCTATTTCGTATGGCACTGAAAGATCACAGCCAGGCACATCTGTTCATCAGCAGACAGCAGATAGACAGCTCACAAAGAATTTCGGACGGATTATAAGGGCTGCGGGGCAATGAACTGCCAGCTAAGAGAGCAACCCAATCAAAGAAGTAATAAGCAACAGAAAAAATCACTAAATGCTACAACAAGAAAATTAGGAGAGGATTTTAGAAGCAAACGAACTAAAAACGGGCGATACACAATATCGTATCTTCATGCGATCCGACAAAGTTTAACGATTAAGCCATGTTAAGGAGACAGGAGACAGGTAGCCTCGTGTGAGCGGTACAAAATAATTGTGGGACCACGTAACGTGTTCGTGTGGACCAAACCACTGATCACCTGCTTTCAGCCTGCAGTAATTAACGAAATAAAGTCAAACTCTCAAGAAGCAAATAACTGAAAAAGGAGAAAACTGGACCATCAGCAAATAAAAATAAGGTCACTTAGGCGCCCCTACTAAACCCGCAGGACAGGAGAGGTAGTAGGAATAGTGGAAATGGGCCAAAACGAGCAGCTCTCAGTTACACTCTAACGCACATAACTTTATTTATTTGACCATGCATTACAGTACAAATTCTTGAGCTTAGTTATCGGCTGAATACGACACACCATCTTATGCCTTAAGGACACAACCACTTTAAGTTAAAAAAAGGCTAAAAGCCATTAACTCAAAATGCAGACGCCAAAAAGAATATTTAGAAGCGGAAGGCCTCACGTTAAGACAGTTCTATAATTTTGCTGCAGGCCCCAAAATATAACACTAGAAAATTCACAACCTTAATTTAAAAGGGGCTGAAGGATGATTATTTAAGACTCAAGGAAAAAATTAAATAAAAAATACAAGGCAGAAGGTCTTATCTTCAGTTAGGCTGAAGGCCCCAAACACTTGAAAAGCAAGGATAATTTTAAAGCGGCTGAAGGCCCATGACTTAAAACACCACTAAAAACAATTCAACTTTAATTCAAAACCATCGGCTATGAGCCACGCAAATACACACAACAGAAAATAAGAAAATGCAGTGCAGCTAACGGCATTCAAGGGTTTCGCGGATTGGCCAGCACTTGAAATACTAACGTACACTTAGGTTCAAATTCAAATGGCTCTGAGCACTATGGGACTTAACATCTGTGGTCATCAGTTCCCTAGAACTTAGAACTAATTAAACCTAACTAACCTAAGGACATCATACACATCCACGCCCGAGGCAGGATTCGAACCTGCGACCGTAGCAGTCGCGCGGTTCCGGACTGAGCGCCTCACTTAGGTGAGACAGGCAGTAGGCCCAACCATTCTCGATCCGACGACAGCCTAACCAACAGACAGTCAATGGACCCTGCGACAATGTAACTTGCGCTCCAATCGACCAGCACACACCCTGGATTCCTGTTCATCAACGGCAACACAACGGGTGTAACCGCCAAATGGACATACAAATTTCCTGTCAGGATGCATGGTACAGCCACGAGGGCGCTCCTTCTGTCGAACGAAATCGCACCCCAGACTACAACTCCATGTACAGGTCCAGTGTGTCTACCGCCCAGACATGTTGGTTGCAGGCCGTCACCTGGCCTGCTTCTAACACATGGCCATTGCTGGCATCAAGGCAGAACCACCTTTCATCAGAAACACAACAGAGCTACATCCTGCGCTCCGATGAGCTCTCGCTTGACACCACTGAAGTCACAATTGGCAGTGGTTTGGGATAAGTGGAATGCACGCTACAGTGTGTCTGGTTCGGACCCGTCCTTGAAGTAACCGATTTGTAAGAGCTTGTTGTGTCACTGTGGCGCCTACTGCTGCTCAGGTTGCTGCAGTACATACAGCTCGATGCGCCAGTCATACGCCTCTCGTTAGTGCCACTAGGCCGTCCGCAGACTTGTCTTCCTGCGACCTTATATTTCTGTAACACCGCTGTCAGCAGTCAGGTAAAGTGGCTACATTCCTGCCAAGCCTTTCTGAAATATCGCTGAAGGAACATGCAGCTTCTCACAGCCCTATTAACGACCTCGTTCAAACTCAGAGGGGTGTTAATGATGGTGCCTTTGAGACCTTAAAGACATTCTTGACTAACATCAACTGACCACTTAGAATTTCAAAGGTAACTAACACTGCCGGCCGGGGTGGCCGAGCGGTTCTAGGCGCTACAGTTTGGAACCGCGCGACCACTACGGCGCAGGTTCCAATCCTGCATCGGGCATGGATGTGTGTGATGTCCTTAGGTTAGTTAGGTTTAAGTAGTTCTAAGTTCTAGGGGACTGATGGCCTCAGAAGTTAAGTCCCATAGTGCTCAGAGCCATTTGAACCATTAACTAACACTCACGACCGTAACAGCGTGTATTGAAAGCAAACCTGGTTCGCATCCACATAGTGGCCTTATTAGAGCCACTCTTAAGGGGAGCCGGAGGTGGTCAAATCCAAAAAATTACGATTTTTTTTGCTACCGAAAATTAATTGGAACAATTCTCTTTAATGTAAACTTTGAATTATTGTTCTACTCGACCTAGAAGTGAAGTTATTACCATTTCCCCCCACGCCTGCAGAGGAAATGGGCAGCCGCTGAATGCATCTAACACCCTCTCGTGACTTCCTGGTGAACTGCTTGGGATTTTCTCGGCCTGTTACGCATACGGTGCCTTATGTTGCGCATACAGCGAGTGTGCAAGGGTTGGCTACATTGTTTTCTGTGACAAATGAAGCGCTAAGAGCGCGGAACATCGTTTCGAATTAGTTCAGTGTTGCGCCTGTTGTTGGTAGCATCATATTTCTTGTGTAAAGCGTTGTTCTGGTTACGATGCCACGTTTTAGTAACCGTGTATATAAGAAGAGGAAGAACGTTGGGAAAAGAAAATTAACACTAATACCAAGTTGCGATACTACAATTACTGAAACAGTGCGTTCTCCTGCTAAGCAACACATGGCTGGCCATAGCCCTGTGACATCTTCTAGCAAATACTACCTTGGGGATGGTGACTCCAAAGGTTTCAAGACTATAGAGGTACTGAAACCATATGGAAATGAATTTGTAGTTGAAAAGTTGGAATACATTGGGCATGTGCAAAAGCGTATGGGTGCACGGCTTCAAAGGCTCAAACAAACTTTGGGTTCAAGTAAGCTCAGTGATGGAAAGACAATAGGAGGGAGAGGCAGGCTTACTGATGAGGCGATTGAACGTCTACAGAGATACTATGGGTATGCTATAAGGCAAAATACTAGTAATGTTAGTGACATGCGAAAGGCAGTGTGGGCAGTGTTCCTTCATACTGCCTCTTCCAATGAATACCCTCAACACAGCCGGTGCCAGAAAGATTCCTGGTGCAAATATAATGCAAAAAAGGACTATGAACACAAACATGGTTTGCCAGCAGCTGTGATAAATGCAATAAAACCAATTTTTCATGACTTAGCACAGCCAGAATTGTTACACATATGTCTACACGAAAAGACGCAGAATCCTAATGAGAGCGTAAACAATTTTATTTGGAAAGTGATTCCTAAAAGGGTGTTTGTAAGCATAAAAACATTGCACTTTGGCATTTATGATGCAATAGCAACCTACAACCAAGGGAACAGTGTGAAGAGTGAAGTTCGGAAGGCATTAGGATTTACAGCTGGGGTGAACACTGTACGAGCACTAAGAAATATTGACAGAGAAAGGATAAGAGGAGCAGAAAGAAGAGAAAGGCATATGAAGTATGATGGAACAAGAGGTCAGAAAAGAAGACAGAAGAGGAAGCTTTTGGAGGATGAAGAAGAAGACCCTGATAATCCATCCTATAGTGCAGGAATGTATTGAGAAACTGTGATAGCCATTTCCCGTAAATTAGAATTTTTCGAATATAAGGAACATTTTCTCAAAATCCACTCAAGCTAGAGAGATGAAATTTTTATACAGCACTCCTAGTGGTCAAACTTACATTGTAACACAGCCATTTGGCAACATGTTTAGTAGTTTCATTTCATTTTAATTATAAAGCAATTATTTGTAAAAAAATTTGGGTCTTTAATAAAAAAATAATTGGAAGGAAACTAGAAAAGATACTCCAAAATCCCTCTGTCATAACTGCAATACTAAACCATTCTATACGTAAAAAAAATTCAAATTTTTCTATTTGGTAGTTTATTCATAAATGTTCCTCAAACTTAGTGATTTTAACATGGGCAGCATAGGCACCTCCGGCTCCCCTTAAGCGACTGGCTCGATATATGAATAGACATCATCTTTCAACTGTAGAAACATGCTTAGCAACTTCCGTTTATGTCTCATAATTCCTTCTTGGTATTGCGATATTTTACCGTCAGTGAATACAGGGTGTTTCCGTAAGAGCGTGAAAAAATGTAACAGAACTTACAGAACGCTTCAATTAACAACTCGATATAGGAAACTTGGAGTCGGAGGTATGCAAGTAAACTTGTCTGTTTCCGGGCGGGAAGGCGTGGCGGTCCCCACCACGAATCCGCCCGATGGATTAGTGTCGAGATCCGGTGTGCCAACCTGTCTGTGGATGGTTTTCTATCTACCTCGGTGAATGCGGGCTGGTTCCCCCTATTCCGCCTCAGTTACACTATGTCGGCGATTTCTGAGCAAACACTTTCTCCACGTACGCGTACACCACAATTACTCTACCACGCAAACATTGAGGCTACACTCGTCTGGTGTGAGACCTTCCCGAGGAGGAGGGCGGGGTGGGGTGGGGTGGGGGGTGTCCACTGGGGGCCGAAACGCGCAATAACCTTGCGTTCGATGATGTGGGGCGGCGGCGGGGTAAGTCGACTGCTGTAAGCCTGTTGTGGGGTTGTGTACCACTGCAGGCTACACTGGGTACGAAGCCTCTCCGTCCTTTCTTGGTCCCCAGTTCCATACAGTACAATACAATACAAACTTGTCTACCATTTTGTGTAACATTACTGTTGTCCAGCTTATTTACGACTAAACTGCGTACAAGTTTACAAGTGCTGTGCTGTTGATTTACATGTACATTCTTTATTTCCTGCAAGGAAGCAAGGAAGACGAACGTGATTACTAGGAAGTCATGATCCAGCGTTTGTTTATCTTACTTGTCCGTAAGGTGGCTCCGTTGTATCGCATTTTCGTTGTCACTTGAGAAAACGTGCTATGAAACAACGACAGACCCACTCATTCTTATTTGCTATTGAGAGACGTACAGTACAATACGACAAAGTAGTGCCGGTACAGTTTCACAGAACTCACTGACATGCACCTTGGCCGGCCGCGGTGGCCTAGCGGTTCTAGGCGCTTCAGTCCCGAACCGCACGACTGTTACGATCGCAGGTTCGAATCCTGCATCGGGCATCGATATGTGTAATGTCCTTAGGTTAGTAAGGTTTAAGTAGTTCTAAGTTCTAGGGGACTGATGATCTCAGATGTTAAGTCTCATAGTGCTCAGAGCCATTTGGACCGATGACCTCAGCAGTTTGGTCCAACAGGAACTTACCACTACCCTACCTACTCACGAAATTTTACCGTTAAATAGGCATGTTTTAACTGCTGTCAGATATCGTGACGAGATTGTGTGGCCTTGTCTGCGATTATTGCGACGTGCTTTGGGCCCAGACTTCATATTTCTGGATGATAATGCTCAACTTCATAGACCATGCGTGACTGATGTTTTCTTGGAAACGGAAGATATTGCACGCAAGGCGTGAACTGCTCGCTTCCCCGATTTGACTCCCATACAGCACGTCTGGGGTGCACTAGGGACACAGAAGCATCACGTCAGCATCCACGAACCACTCTCCAAGACTTGCGAGCAGCTCAGCAGGAAGAACGGGCGTTATTGCCTCAACATGAGATTGGAGACATCATTCACAGGATGAGCCGTCGTTTGTCAGGCCTGTATTACTGCCAGAGTCGGTCAACCCGTACTGAGCGCTTTAACCAGTTGTGACAGTATTGTGTAAATCTGTTAAGATGGAATAAACGAAGAACATTTTTTTCTACCGTTGTGAATGTTGCAGTTGTTTACTTTCTGTATTCTCTATATTATTTCTACTTGTCCTGTGGCAAAATTAACGCAAAATTGCAAAATTTCTGTTTGGTGCTTTAATTTTGGACACCATTGTATACATTCTGGCAGCCATCCCCAATAGTGTGACTGAGATTTCTCTCCGTAATATCCTTTCTTTCGTTCTTGCACTGCTGTGATATATGTAAGATAGGTCAAAGGTGATGGTTGAAGTAAAGTCGTGAGGTCGCGTTCGGGGTATTGCAGGTGAGATCAGTCAGTAGGAACAATGTCTTTTAAAATTCCAGGTTTCGGCCTGGCGTCCTAATCCGGAAAATTTTTTTAACGCGCCAACAAGTTTCAAACCAGCGCACATTTCGCTGCAGAGTAGGAGAGTGATTCTGGATCTGCATGTATTGTTCACAGCAGCTCAGTCACTCGCTGTACCATTCATTCTGCAGCTAAAAGCTGGTTAGTTATTTAACGTCACAACAACTGAATTGTTTGATATCTTTCTGTTCACTTTTGCCATATCACTACATACTATAAAAATAAGTTCCTCGCTAGTCGTATTTCTTGCTGTATTAGAAAGTCAACCTCAAGAACTACGGTAGGTGTTTTCACTGATAACACTAATACACAAAGAACGTTCGTTTGTGTAATTTACTAATGAACCCAGCAATGATTCGCAACTGTTAACATGTATGGGAGCTGGATGTACGTCCCAGTCTCCTTTCCTTCCTCTCTCTGTCCAATCCATCCTCTCCCCTTCTGTGTCCACCTATTCTCGTTCCCCGCCACTCTCTACGTCCATGACCTCTTCCCCTCCATCTCCTCCTCCCCCTATCTGTCTCCACCACCTCCTTCTCCCCAACCTCTCTGTACATCTTCTCTGTCCCCTGCTCTATGTCTATTTCCTCCACTCTCTCTCGGCCAATCTATTTGCGCCTCTATCCGACTTTGAGCGTCGTTTACCGTTATTGTCAACGAGACATTGAAGGGGTTTGATGTCACTTAAAATGAATGCGTAAATCCGTTGCGCTTACAGCATGGGTGGCCAAAAATTCGGTTCGCAGATGGTGCCCTGGCATGAGTGCCATAGCACTCAGCCTGGCTGGCACAATTCCCCCCCCCCCTCTCTTCCCCCTCACACCACGCTGTCTGAGCGCGAGGAGGGCGCAACTTCGTAGGAGCCGCGTTTAAATGGGAAAGCAGTCGCACTGCGTATTAATTGCTATTATATTTCACACTTATCAACAACATAGATCAAAAAGAAAACATTTTTTCAGTATAATTTAATTAATTTTGTTGCGCTGAAGACCTGTAATTTTTATGTGGACTAACTGTCACCATACAGACATACACAGACAGTTCCACAGATGTTTGCACTCTGATTGCCAATTAACCGTGACTTATTTAGTTTCATAGTTGGAAAAATGTCTTTCATACACGTATGCTGACGGAAATATTGTAGCACTTTTGCAACCTCATTATGGAGATGTGGAAACCACCAGAGGTAAGCAATGAAGACGACTTCGACAGTTTTAACTGTAAAGGGATTTGTCTTTAAAACCGGGATTACCTTAGATATCACTCGGTTACATCTACACATGTATAGAGGTGCTTTCAACTGAAACAGCTCCAGAACAGATGTAAGACTGGCAGTGCCGTTGAAAGTTCTCTAAACTATACTTTTAATTCTTTGAAGACCACAATGAATTGTTCGAACCTCACGTTCTCTTTAAAGTCAGTTAGCTTAGGGAACTGGACGGCGTCTCAGAATGTGTCCCTTCTACAACGCGATTTTCTTTTCAAATTCATCCCCACCGAATCATAAATAAGTTTTTTTACTTGTAATGTCTTATTGTAGGCAGCGTGCAGTCAAACCCACTTAAAATGTGAGGTCTGCAATCCACTCTGAATGTTCTAATTTTCATTCTTGAACTCCTTTTACCTTCATAAATTCAATAACAGCGAGTTTCAAACTGCAAAATCGTTCCGGAAATACCCGTTTACGTACACAACGTACTTCGCAGTAACATAAAAAAATACTTGCGCCCTAAAAAATTTTGCTATTTGTATCGACAATTTCTTCACGTGCTCCGTTCTTGAAAATTTAGCACAACGTTCTTATCCAAGCACAGAACTATGAATCCCATCTGTTCATTGCTGTTACATTTTGCTCTTTCATTGCAAAACTAAATCTTTAAATTCCTTCTGCAAGGTAATGTAGCGTCATTTCATAACAAATCTGCAGTACCCGTCGATTATGTGACTGCATAATGTATATTCAAAATACTCATTTCTCTTGTCTATCATTCCCGTTCATTTTTAAAGACTTGTTACGACAGATCACTTGACTTGATCTTTCTGTGTAGACAGTCACTGGACCTGTGAACGTCCTCCATTCCACTAAAAAGTAACATCGTCGACACTAAGGATTCTGACGAACTGAAGAGGTTTGCACCGACCGAAAAATACCAGTACTCAATGAAATGCGTCGCTGTTCCGGGTACTTCCGAGAAGAACCGAGCAGACAGCCAGGCCGAAGTTTTGCATGCAATGGCCGGCCATGGTATACTGGGTAAGAGAGACCTCTCCTGCTGCTAGATGTGTGAGGATAGTGGCTTTTTGCATACTGAAGTTTTTACCTCCAAACGGGTAGTATTTACAAGGGTTCGGACGATTCAGCTTCCATAGTAGTATTCTAATCATATAACGAAAAGCCGTAATACAATTCTCCTGCTTTCTGTTACAATCGTTCTCTTGGAAGGAAGTGAAACATCACGTATCTGTGTGAACAATTTTTGTTTAGAGCTATAGGCTATGTAAGGTGAAGAAACATGTACGTGGGAAACAATATGTTGCCCAGCAATTGTATTTGTAAATGATTGAGAGAAAGAAATCGAAACCACATATTTTTCGGAGCACGGTATTTTTTTCTTGCTGTCGTTTATAACAGAAAATATGTACATTGTTGATTAAAATGAAGTAGCCAATCTTCATTTGACTGTTTATCAGAGTGTCGTTTTGGATAAAATCGGTCAAGAACGTTTCAAGGTTTTTGCTAAGAAAGATTCTCCTTTTATCTAAATATTAAAAAATATATAGCTTACATCTACATCTTCATGGATACTCTACAAATCACATTTAAGTGCCTGGCAGAGGGTTCATCGAACCACCTTCAGAATTCTCTATTATTCCAATCTCGTATAGCGCACGGAAAGAATGAACACCTATATATTTCCGTACGAGCTCTGATTTCCCTTATTTTATCTTGGTGATCGTTCCTCCCTATGTATGTCGGTGTCAACAAAATGTTTTCGCATTCAGAGGAGAAAATTGGTGATTGGAATTTCGTGAGAAGTTTCAGTCGCAACGATAAACGTGTTTCTTTTAATGATGTCCAGCCCAAATCCTGCATCATTTCTGTGACACTCTCTCCCATATTTCGCAATAATACAAGACGTGCTGCCTTTCTTTGAACTTTTTCGATGTACTCCGTCAGTCCTATCTGGTAATGATCCCACACCCCGCAGCAGTATTCTAAAAGAGGACGAACTAGCGTAGTGTAGGCAGTCTGTTTAGTAGGTCTGTTACGTTTTCTAAGAGTCCTGCCAATATAACGCCGTCTTTGGTTAGCCTTCCCCACAACATTTTCTATGTGTTCCTTCCAATTTCAGTTGTTCGTTATTGTAATAGCTAGGTATTTAGTTTAATTTACGGCTTTTAGATTAGACTGATTTATCGTGTAACCGAAGTTTAACGAGTTCCTTTTAGCACTCATATGGATGACCTCACACATTTCGCTATTTAGGATCAGCTGCCACTTCTCGCACCATTCAGATATCTTTTCTAAATCGTTTTCCAGTTAGTTTTGGTCTTCTTATGAGTTTATTAGTCGATAACCAACAGGGCCCGTCTTCTGCAAACAACCAAAGACGTCTGCTCAGATTGTTTCCAAGATCGTTTATATAGATAAGGAACAGCAAAGGGCCTATAACACCACCTTTGGGAACGCCAGAAATTACTTCTGTTTATCTCAATGACTTTCCGTCAACTACTATGAACTGTGACCTCTCTGACAGGAATTCACAAATCCTGTCACATAACTAAGGAATTAGATTTTCACTCTGCAGCGGAGTGTGCGCTGATATGAAACTTCCTGGCAGAGTAAAACTGTGTGCCGGACCGAGACTCAAACTCGGATCTTTGCCTTTCGCGGGCAAGTGCTCTACCAACTGAGCTACTCAAACATGACTCACGACCCGTCCTCACAGCTTTAATTCCGCCAGTACCTCGTCTCCTACGTTCCAAACTTCACAGAAGCTCTCCTGCGTATCTTGCTGAACTAGCACTTGTGGAAGAAAGGATATAGCAGAGACAATGCTTAGCCACAGCCTGGGGGATGTTTCCAGAGTCAGATTTTCACTCTGCAGCGGAGTGTGCGCTGATATGACGTCCTCACAACGTCGTACTTGGGTAGCTCAGTTGGTACAGCACTTGCCCGCGAAAGGCTAAGGTCCGGAGTACGAGAATCGGTCCGGTACACAGTTTTAATCTGCCAGGAAGTTTCAACTCAGACGACATTCCATAAGCGCGCAATTTCACTACGAACCGCATGTGTGGTATAGAGTCAAAAGCCTTCCGGAAATCCAGAAATACGGAATCGATCTGAAATTCTTGTCAATAGCACTCAACACTTCACGTCAATAAAGAGATAGTTGTGTTTCACAGGAACGATATTTTCTAAACCCATGTTGACTGTGTGTCAATAGACCGTTTTCTTCGAGGTAATTCATTACATTCGAATACAATACATGTTATAAAATCCTGCTGCAGACTTCCGTCTGAACATTTATCAGAATAATGTGTAAATATTTCAAGTAATTAAGCTAATTCTTATTTATTGATCCGTCTCAGTTTCACATTTTAGATTAGATGTTTCGTTCACTCCAGATCATCTTCAGAAGTAAGTACTTCCAATAAATGAGGACTATCCTGTCATGGTTGCACGGCTATCTGCATCGCTGAGGCACGCATGCCTTCCCACCAACGGCAAGGTCCATGGTTCATGGGGAGGCCGTGCAACCACAACGGAGGGGTATCTGTTGAGAGGTCAGAAATACATGAGGTTCTTGACGAGGGGCAGCGGCCTTTACAGTTGTTGCAGGGGCAACAGTCTGGATAATTGACTGATGTGGCCTAGTAACACTAACCAAAACGGCCTTGCTGTGCTGGTACTTCGAACGGCTGAAAGCATGGGGAAACTACAGCCGTAACTTTTCCGAGGGCATGAAGCTTTACTGTATGGTTAAATGATGATGGCTTCCTCTTGGGTAAAATATTCCGGAGATAAAATAGTCCACCATTCGGATCTCCGGGTTGGGACTACTCAAGAGGACATCGTTATCAGGAGAAAGAAAACTGACGTTCTACGGATCGGAGCGTGGAATGTCAGATCCCTTACTCGGGCAGGTAGGTTAGAAAATTTAAAAAGGGAAATGGGTAGGTTAAAGTTAGATATGGTGGGAAATAGTGAAATTCGGTGGCAGGAGCAACAAGACTTATGGTTAGGTGAATACAGGGTTATACATACAAAATCAAATAGAGAAAATGCTGGAGTAGATTTAATAATGAATTAAAAAATAGGAGTGCGGGTAAGCTACTAAAAACAGCATAGTGAATGCATTATTGTCGCCAAGATAGGCACGAAGCCCACGCCTAGTACAGTTTTACAAGTTTATTTGCCAACTAGCTCCGCAGATGACGAAAAGATTGATGAAATGTATGATGACATAAAAACAATATTCAGATGGTGAAGGGAGACGAAAATTTAATAGTCGACTGGAATTCGACAGTAGGATAAGGAAGAGAGGAAACGTAATAGGTGAATACGGATTGCGAGTAAGAAAAGAAAGAGGAAGCCGCCTGGTAGAATTTTGCACAGAGCATAATTTAATCATAGCTAACACTTGGTTCAAGAATCATGAAAGAAGGTTGTATGTGTAGAAGCGGCCTGGAGACACTGGAAGGTTTCAGATAGATTATATAATGGTAAGACAGAGATTTAGGAACCAGGTTTTAAATTGTAAGACAAATGGCTCTGGGCACTATGCGACTTAACTTCTGAGGTCATCAGTCCCCTAGAACTTAGAACTACTTAAACCTAACTAACCTAAGGACATCACACCCATCCATGCCCGAGGCAGGATTCAAACCTGCGACCGTAGCAGTTGCGCGGTTCCAGACTGTAGCGCCTAGAACCGCTCGGCCCCCCCGGCCGGCAAATTGTAAGACATTTCCAGGGGCAGATGAGGACTCTGACCACAATCTATTGGTTATGAACTGTAGGTTAAAACTGAAGAAACTGCAAAAAGGTGGGAATTTAAGAAGATGGGACCTGGATAAACTGATGAAACCAGAGGTTGTACAGAGTTTCAGGGAGAGAATAAAGGAACGATTGACAGGAATGGGGAAAAGAAATACAGTAGAAGAAGAAGGGGTAGCTTTAAGAGATGAAGAAGTGAAAGCAGCAGAGAATCAAGTAGGTAAACACGAGGGCTTATAGAAATCCTTGGGTAACAGTAGAAATATTGAATTTCATTGATGAAAGGAGAAAATATAAAAATGCAGTAACTGAAGCAGGCAAGAATAAATAGAAACGTCTCAAAAATGAGATCGGCAGAAAGTGCAAAATATCTAAGCAGGGATGGCTAGAGGACAAATGTAATGATGAAGAGGCAGCCGTGGAGATGCACCTTGGAAGACACGGCTGCAACAAGGGACGCAGCCACTTTGTTTTAATTTTATTATCAATTTTATTGTGCCTGGTGCATGTTCCATTTTTGCGAGATTTAACAGGTTCTTTTACTTTTTATTATTCTGATGATGGAAGCTTGACTTCCGAAACGCATCAATCTTAGTTTTTTACACTGTAAACAAGTGGTTGAACCGATATGTTTTTTAACATTAGCCTGGGAAGAGCCAGTCCTGACAAAACTCTCTGGTGAGCAAGATGTACGAGACCGGTGAAATACCCTCAGACTTGAAGAATGCAATAATTCCCAATCCCAAAGAAAGCAGGTGTTGACAGATGTGAAAATTACCGAGGTATCAGTTTAATAAGCCACGGTCGCAAAACACTAACGCCAATTATTTACAGACGAATGGAAAAACTAGTAGAGGCCGACCCCGGGGAAGATCAGTTTGGATTCTGTAAAAATGTTGGACACTTGAGGCAATAGTAACCCTATGACTTATCTTAGAAGCTAGATTAAGAAATGGCAAACTTACGTTTCTACCATTTGTAGACTTAGAGAAAGCTTTTGACAATGTTGACTGGAATACTATCTTTCAAATTCTGAAGTTGGCAGGGGTAAAATACAAGGAGCGAAAGGCTGTTTACAATTTGTACAGAAACCAGAAGGCCGTTATAAGAGTCGAGGGACATGAGAGGGAAGCAGTGGATGGAAGGGAGTGACACAGGATTGTAACCTCTCCCCGATGTTACTCAGTTTGTATATTGAGCAAGCAGTAAAGGAAACAACAAAAAAAAAAAAAAAAAAAAAAAAATTGGAGTAGGTATTAAATTCCATGGAAAAGAAATAAAAACTTTGAGGTTCGCTGATGACATTGTAATTCTGTCAGAGACAGCAAAGGACCTGGAAGAGCAGTTGAACGGGCTGGACAGTGTCTTGAAAGGAGGATATAAGATGAACATCAACAAAGTCCAAACGAGGATAATGGAATGTAGTCGAATTAAGTCGGGTGATGCTGAGGGAATTAGATTAGGAAACGAGACAATTAAAGTAGTAAAAGAGTTTTGCTATTTGGGGAGCAAAATAACTGATGATGATCGAAGCAGAGAGGATATAAAATGTAGACTGGCTTCGGCAAGGAAAGCGTTTCTGAAGAAGAAGAATTTGTTAACTTCGAGTATAGATTTAAATATCAGGAAGTCGTATCTGAAAGTATTTGTATGGAGTGTAGCCACGTATGGAAGTGAAACGTGGACGATAAATGGTTTAGACAAGAAGAGAGTATAAGCTATCGAAATGTGGTGCTACAGAAGTATGTTGAAGATTAGATGGGTAGATCACATAACTTATGAGGAGGTACTGACTACAATTGGTGAGAAGAGAAATTCGTGGCACAACTTGACTAGAAGAAGGGATCGGTTGGTAGGACATGTTCTGAGGCATGATGGGATCACCAATTTAGTGTGTGTGAAATCTTACGGGACTTAACTGCTAGGGTCATCAGTCCCTAAGCTTACACACAACTTAACCTAAATTATCCTAAGGACAAACACACACACACACCCATGCCCGAGGTAGGACTCGAACCTTCGCCGGGACCAGGCGCACAGTCCATGACTGCAGCGCCCTAGACCGCGCGGCGAATCCCACGCGTTATCAATTTAGTATTGGAGGGCAGCGTGGAGGGTAAAAATCGTAAAGGGAGACCAAGAGATGATTACACTAAGCAGATTCAGAAGGATGTAGGGTGCAGTAGGTACTGGGAGATGAAGAAGCTTGCACAGGATAGAGTAGCATGGAGAGCTGCATCAAACCAGTCTGGACTGAAGACCACAAGAACAACAATATAATAAGCAGCCTCTATCCGTGAAATGTTTATTAGAGTATCATATAAAAATCTGTGTACATCGGTCAAGAAGTTTAGACCTTTAGACATTTTTTCTAACGACGTTTTGTGTTACATGTCCCTCCGAGCTTTTATTACAGTATCGTGCCAAAATCTGAAGAAAGTTGGTCAACACCAAATTGTCCTTACATAGTATTGTACAGCACTACAGATTACCGCCAATCCAGGCTAGACGTTCGGCACTAGATACTTAGCGCTTCCCCTTGCGAAACCGAGATGGGTCGCTGGTTTACAGTTTCATCTACCCGCCTCAGCAATTTCCGCTAGGGGATACGAGCTAGAAGAGTGCACAGTGATGATTTTCTACATTTTTTAATTGTAATTCTTTACAAAAGGAACTACCCTCACAAGATTACAACGTTAAATACACTAAATACAATGGTTTCCTCTGTCTTCAGAATCTAATGTTTGATATCTCAGCATCAGTGGCAGTTTCAGACATGAAGAGTAAGAGCAGCTATTCCTTAAACTTTTTTGCTCCTGCGTCCTCTTTCGTCATCGTCTCTTACACCGGAATTTGCAAGCGTGAACCGAGGTTTCACCATATCATTTACAGTAGTTGGGATCAAACCCGAGACCTCTAATTCGATCACTTAGCTGATGACGGAAATGGCCGCAAGATCAATTATTAATGTCACAGTATCATCAAATACGACCAGCGGTGAACACAAGCTTTTACTGTATTGAACACGGTCCTGTACGGTTCAGGCATGTTTTTGCTAATTAAAACAAGTAATTAGTTGATCATGTTAGCACAGATATAAGTAATTTGATGAGAACAGTTGTTCGGTATCGGATGATGAAACATCGCTCTGTGTAGGCCTGTAGGATATTCCACCATAAAAAATGAAAACACAGCTGCCTCACAGCTCGTTCCACACGTTCCATCAATAAGATGAAAGCCATTATGAATTCGGTGCCTCAACCGCCTGGCTTAGACACGTTCCAGATGCCTCAGTTCTTCTACGCTGTTGTAAACGGGACGTGGCAACCGCAGCCACGTGGTCTGGATACCCTACGACCACGGTGTACTCACAGCGTCGCTAATTGCTCTAAAATTGCTTTCCGATACTCAACGGCTTTCTAATTTCCGGCGCCAGCTAAGTTTAAACCCGCGAGGACCACAGAAACCGGTCCCCTGATAAGATTAATCGGCGGCTACCCACATTTGCTATCCTCGGTATTAACCGATGGAGCTATTTAGTGTACACAGCGCGGGCACAGCGGTCTCATTCCGAAAAAAAAATGGTTCTCAGCACTATGGGACTTAACATCTATGGTCATCAATCCCCTAGAACTTAGAACTACTTAAACCTAACTAATCTAAGGACAGCACACAACACCCAGCCATCACGAGGCAGAGAAAATCCCTGACCCCGCCGGGAATCGAACCCGGGAACCCGGGCGTGGGAAGCGAGAACGCTACCGCACGACCACGAGATGCGAGCAGGTCTCATTCCGGTCGAAATACTTAGTGTTCAGTAGTGGTGTCGCTCAGGAGCCCTGGAGTGAATTCTCTCACATCCATTCTCTACTGACTGTTCCTAGCGGTGGGCTCATATCTGAAATAGCGTGCTGGTTTGCACCTGACGGGAGAAATAACGATCCAATCGCAAATCTCGGTGAATATCCGGTAAGAATGTGTTTTCCATAGAATGCGTCGATGTGTTTCTGAATTAAAAGCTTTCCGAAATGGCTGGAAACCGAACCTACTTGATTTCCCTATATCCCTAACAATAAAGCTGTTGGCTGAGAAGAGAGCGGGTAGAATTTCCAGGAGAAGTTATTCGTGCCTCGAAGGTGTCATAATGTAAAAAATGACAGCGTATTCTAGCTATCTGCTAAAAAAGATGTAAATGATTCAATGCGGTTGTTGTGTTATTCACTTCTGCTCCTTGTTTTAGTGAAGGGCGTGTCTGTACTCGACATGATATCTGCAGTAACCTAGGGTCAAGAGGAGAGCAAAATTATCTGCTAATTCTATACAGAAGTGCGCCCTGATTCTAGACCGTCGGGAGCAATTAGGTTTTAAAGATTTAAGTTACTTTTCATAATCACCAGCAGTGATTGTTTTTTATCTCGCTCATCGAAACAGTGCTACGAGTATTGATTTTTAGCAATAAGTAGGTAGTCTAGAAGCCAAAGTTCAACATTACGACTTCTGTTGTTCTATTTTGTACATTAGTTCCTTTCTCGTCCAAGTTAATGAACCCTGACTTTTTACTAATGGCACCCTAACGATAAAAAAATTCTCAGGGTTTGAGAAATGTCCTGAGATAATATTTCGCTATAGTAGTTGCTACATGGTTCACGGATTACGTTTCCAGCAGCAGAACGCATTCATATTAAATCTGTATATCTGTGTATCTGTGGATTTATGCTCTCGATACTGCCTCTATAACCTACCATTTTTAAGTATACCGCAAGGTACATGTTTTTGCTAAAGCTTGGTCCACCGTTAATTTGAAGTCCCTGTTCCTCTACTGTTCACAGCTTCACATATACGACTATTATATCCTGTCTGAGAAATAAAGTAACCTCCTTATCGACTTAAGTGAACACATTTTTCTGCTTACTTTTCTAGCCTTTTCTACCTTGGTGTCCATTATTATAACAGCTATATATATACAGGGTGGTCCCGAATTCATGGTACAAACTTTAATGGTAGGTGCAGGACATTGTAACAAGGATATATTGTATAGGAATGTATAGTCCCAGGTGACGCGGTGAGGCGTAAACAGGGGAAATAACGGCCGAAAGGAAAACGAAAGATTTTATTGAAATCGTTGTTGACAAGTGTCATGTTTACAGTAAGTGTTCAAAATTGCGTCCACCATGAGCGATACATGCTTGACAGCGTCGGTGCAGCGATTGGCGTACACGTTCAAAGATGCCTGGTATTTCACGCACACCTGCAGCAGCTACAGATATGCGAGCAACGAGATCCTCATCTGAGTCAACTGGAGTCTCATAAACAAGACTCTTAAGATGTCCCCATAAAAAGTAATCGAGGCAAGAGAAATCAGGAGATCGGGGTGGCCAAGGGACTGGTCCACCACGCCCAATCCATCTAGCACCAAACGTGGCATTCAGGTAATTCCGTACAGCAGTGCTGAAGTGTGCTGGCGCTCCATCGTGCTGAAACCACATGCGGTTACGAATGGCGAGCGGAACATCTTGCAGCAGTTCTGGTAACACTTCTTGCAGAAAAATAAGATAGCTTTCGCCACAGAGTCGCGTGGGTAGTAAGTATGGCCCAATCAAAAAGTCGTTCACAATACCAGCCCACACATTAATACCGAAACGTTGTTGATACGCATGTGGACGCGTTGCATGTGGATTATCTGTTGCCCACACATGGGAATTGTGCGCATTAAAGACACCCTCGCGTGAAAATGTCGCTTCATCTGTAAATAGCACATGACCTACGAAATCCGGCTGCAACGCACATTGCTGCAACAACCACTGGCAGAAGTTCACGCGAAGAGGATAATCTGCCGGATTCAATGCTTGTACTTTTTGAAAATGGAAGGGGTGTAAGCGATTTTCATTTAACACTCTGCATACAGTCTGATGACTCACATGTACGTCACGCGCAACAGTTCTTGTGCTTGACTCGGGTCTATCAGCCACTATGTTCAAGATGCGTTCTTCCAGTCTTGGAGTGCGTACAGCTCTTAATCGACCAGCGTCATGTCTGTTGACGTCGAACGTACCTGTTTCACAAAGTTGACGATGTAACCGTTGAAAAATTCTATGATCCGGCATTCGTCGATTAGGATACTCCGCGCGATACATTCGTAACGCAGCTCTGGCGTTACCATTTGCACGGCCGTACATGTAATGCATGTCTGCTTTTTCTGCATACGTAAAGTCACCCATCGTCTACGGCAGCACAATTGTGAATGGCGCTTGTCCCTACTGCGATACATCATGTTCATCTACTGCCCTCTACCGGCAGTGACACCAACCGATCACTCCATTTCTCTTTCCCCTGTTTACGCCTCACCGCGTCACCTGCGACTATACATTCCTATACAATAAATCCTTGTTACAATGTCCTGTACCTACCATTAAAGTTTGTACCATGAATTCGGGACCACCCTGTATATATATATATATATATATATATATATATATATATATATATATATATATATATAATGTGCCGAAACATTTGTCCCTGTATAGTGTGCCGAAACATTCGTCATTAAAAAACTTTCGGTGAAAACAACGTTTAAAACGGTTTCGCAGGAGGTTATCTCTTGCTCGCTACTTACTAAGCAGCAATTCTTCTTACCATGTGTGGAGTGACTAAAATGTGCTGCTACTATTACAAGTAGACTTGAAAACATACATGCTATCGCTCTGAGGTTTTCAGCTGACTATTATCAGGAACTACCGGTCTTATCCCATTCGTTATTGTTGTTCGTGCTCAAACCATTTCTCCTGCTGGAATAAGATCCTTTACCCTCACCGCTAATGGACAAACTCATTTCATTGAGTGTATAATTAGATGACCTCTTCAATTTGCATCGAAGATCTCGCTAGTATCAAACTATGGCTTAGGCCAGCTTTAATTGTTGAAAATCGTATGCCTCCCGCAGATTCTCGACAACTTGGGGCATTTTGTGAGGTCATATATGTGTATTTAGAGCCCTTTTCAGAAATGTCAGACTCGTTAAGATGAATCTATTATTTTTTCAAAATATTGTAATGGTGGCCTGAGTCAAGAAATTCTCCTTCATCATATCATACCGCACACTAAAGACTGCGGGGACGGCGAGCAGTTTTCCTTGGGAATGTTGTGGAATCAGCTATTTCTTAAGCGAGCAGTTTTCCGTGACACCACTATCTTTTCGTCGTCAGTCTTCTGACTGCACGAATTCCTCTCCTGCCAACCTCTTCATCTCAGAGTAGCGCTTGCAACCTTCGTCCTCATTTATTTACTCGATGTATTCCAGTCTCTGTCTTCCTATACAGTTTTTACCCTCTACAGTTCTTCTACTGCCATGAAAGTTATTCCCTGATGCCTTAACAGATTTCCTACCATCCAGCCCCTTGCCACCCGACACTATATATGGTCCTAGGAACGAAACTTACCGGTTACATGTCAAGGGGAGATACGGAAAAATAGAAGGTGATGTCAACTGTTCATTTTTTATAGTTCCGTTATGGGATGGTATATCCGCAGGTGAAAACCGCTTTTTAATAAAAGTTTTTTATCTACTATTAGTTAAAAAATAGCCACATCGTTCCGGTCTGCTATCCGGGAGCCTCATGATTTGTGATGAGAACTAATGGTAGTAAATTAAAGAAGGTGGCTGTGTTTGTGAGATTTTGTGTTATTCATCACTTGATGTCTTGGTTGACAGTTGCGTGTCAATGCAGAAAATTGTCTACTGTAGCTTCACAGATCTACCTCGAGCTGGATTGGTGGTCATGGCGTATACACTAACTTTAATTGTTGCTTGTTGCGGTCCAGTATCACATTATTAATCAACAACCAGCGTTGGGGATACCGTCAGTATCTCACTGATATCAGCGCGGATTATGTAGGCAATACTCAGCCGATGTGACACCATACTGATATCAGAAAATTTTGAATCTACCGTACACAACGTGCACGACAATACAAAAAGTATACTAACCAGATCTTTATCAATTTATTTGTTTCAGATTTTTATTTGTAGTGAACCATGGGTAGCTGAAACAAAACAATAAACATCTATGGACAAAAGAATTACATTTTTCGTTGTGTACACATCTTGGTATAACAGCTTCCTCAGTAGAGTGCCAACGTTATGACGGTAAGGCATCAAATTATTGAAGGGAGCAAAAGAACTGCCTCCGCCAGCCATTAGAGATGAACTACCAGGGCGTTCAATAAGCGAGCAAGACTTTTTTTTCCTCGGTCATTTCGGTTGAAAATGTGTGAAATGTGTTGTGCGAAACGTGGGATATTATTGCTTCAACCCCTACAATTTGATGATGTTCCAATAGGTGACATAGCCTTAAAGATGGGGTCTGTAACGGAGTTGCGTTCTTTTTTGGCAGAAAGCCAGAGCGTCACAGATATTTGTAGGCCCTTCCAGAATGTCTGCGGATACCTGGCAGCCAACAAAAGCACGGTGAGTCGTTGGGCGAGGCACCTGTCATCATCGCATCAAGGTCACCCAAACCGGTCTGATTTCCCGCATGAAGGCTGGCCGTACACAGCTGTCCCTCCTGCAATATTGGAACGTGTGGACACTCTCATTCGAGGCCGACACAAAAATGCAAACAAACTTACTCTTCTCGATGGCAATGCAAAGGCTCACACTAGTCTGTGCACCAGAGATGAGCTCACACTGGATTCTTCTTACCCATCCACCCCTCAACCTGGATCTCGCACCTTCCGACTTCGATCTGTGTGGCCCAATGAAAAATGCGCTCTGCTGGAAGCAGTATGGGGATGATGGCGAGGTTATTGACGGAACACGACGTTGGCTCTGACGTCGACCATTGAGTTATACCATGTGGGTATGCAGGCTTACCCAGTAACGTGCCGTTAGGCTGTCGCATTTAATGGAGATATGTTGAAAAACAGGGTTTTGTGGCCAAAAGAGCGAAGAATAATATGGTGTGTGTTCCCGCGTTGGCCTAGAATGTAAGAGCCGAGAAGGCTGTGAGAAGATGTCAGCCAATAGTACGCTGACTAGGACGTCAACACGACAGGAACGGCCTCTATACGAAAAGAATATAAGTGCCGCTCTGCCTAACCGCCGCTTCAGTAGGACACGGTCACTGGAAGACGAGCCGTGACTTGCCAACAGTATCATTTGCCTGCATGGAAATAAATATATATATATAACTCCTTTAATATGATTTGCTTGAATTGTGGTCCGCAGCTCGTGGTCGTGCGGTAGCGTTCTCGCTTCCCGCACCCGGGTTCCCGGGTTCGATTCCCGGCGTGGTCAGGGTTTATCTCTGCCTCGTGATGACTGGGTGTTGTGTGATGTCCTTAGGTTAGTTAGGTTTAAGTAGTTCTAAGTTCTAGGGGACTGATGACCATAGATGTTAAGTCCCATAGTGCTCAGAGCCATTTGAACCATTTGTTTGCTTGAATTGTTGTCTAGCTATGTGAGAAAACAGCTTCTTAGGCACCCTATATTAGTCGAGTGGGCTGGACACGACATTTTCATGACGAGTATTCACAAACAAACCCCGCACCTAGTGGACGCGGAATTTTCTTTTGTGTTTTGCTGGCGCCTTAATTCGCTCTTGTCTTTTCTTTGCAGGGGTGTTTACTTCCTTTAAAAGTCTCTTATCGCGTTCAGGTTGGCGTTACAAAAATTTTCTTTGCTTTGTACTTATTTTATTGTTTGCATTCTCTGTTTCTAGCATTTGCCTCTTCAAAGATGCCCACCCCGTCTGTCCCTCACCTTGCTCAGGCGCCACAGCTGTCAGTGTTAGATGCAACACAGCTAACGCAGATATTTCAGCTCCACACTCAGCAAATATCTTCACTGCTCAACACGGTGCCGCAGTTACTGGCCACCACTGCACACCCGACAGAACAAGCACCACCTACAGCTATACCGCCTTTTCACCAGTTTCGTGAACAAGAAGAGGAATGGCTCGAGTGGTTGCAACAGTTCGAAGTCCACATAATTGTTCACAACGTACCAGGAACTGTGAAAAGCCATTACTTTCTCTCATCGGTAGGAAGTGCAGTGTTCAGGCTCAGAAACAAACTATTTCCTAACGCCACTCCAAGTGAACCTTGGTATGACCAGGTTGTAGATTCGCTAACCAGAAAGCTAGAAAATGGTTCAAATGACTCTAAGCATTAACATCAGAGGTCATCAATCCCCTAGATTTAGAACTACTTAAAACTAACTAACCTAAGGACATCACACACATCCACGCCCGAGGCCAGATTCGACCCTGCGACCGCAGCAGCCGCGTAGTTCCGGACTGAAGCGCCTAGAATCGCTCGGCCACAGCGGCCGGTTGTGACCAGTAAGTGAAAGTGGTAGCAGCTAGGTATCAATTCTTTAATTGTAAAAAGAGCGTGAGAACAAACTTATCATGATTGGGTAACAGACTTGTAGGGTATGGCCGGCCCGGGTGGCCGAGCGGTTCTAGGCGCTACAGTCTGGAACCGCGTGACCGCTACGGTCGCAGGTTCGAATCCTGCTTCGGGCATGGATGTGTGTAATGTCCTTAGGTTAGTTACGTTTAAGTAGTTCTAAGTTCTAGGGGACTGCTGACCTCAGAAGTTAAGTCCCATAGTGCTCCGAGCCATTTGTACGGAATGACGAGGAAATGCAAATTTAAATGTGCGTGTGGTGCTTTATATTCAGATGTTATGTTGCATGATGCGATCACGTACAATGTAACTTATGTCAAACACAGAGAACAGATTTTGAAACAGTCCGATACATCTTTTCGGCAGGTAGTGCAAATGCTAGATCAGTACGATTCAGGTGCCCTGTCAGCCGATAATTTTGAGCAGCCAGCCATCTTTCGGCTTAAGCCCCTTGTTTGTGACCGGCCCATTCGGCGTCGGCAGCTTGTTCTCCCTATGCCAAGTAAATAATGCTCCACGCCGCATTAGCAGCTCGCAAAACCGCCGGCTACACAGGCGAACAGAATTAACTCTTGCCCCTAGTGTTATCCGCGACACAAGCGCCAAGACTGCTATTCTCGATAAGCTCAGTGTTATGCTTGTGGCAAGAAAGGACAATTCATATGTTTGCAGCGGAACAGACATAATAATTCCATCCACTCATAAAAATCTGGTCACAAGGTCCCTGTCATTAAAGCAGTATACTGAAAGTCAGCAACAGGCATTCTTAAAACTAGCACGAAAGCAGTTTCTTCCTTGACATGCCAGTCCAACAAACTTCTTGTTTAATTGCTTCTTTGTGAAAAACGTAACTGACGCCTTATAATGGACAAGACATTCCTCTTCTCAGAAAATGTACTTTGCATGCCATGTATCGCTCGCATATGCGAACAGTGACTTTTACGGATCTAAAATCACGCGATTGTGAGAATATATTTTGTCTTGATTCATTTGATTTGTTTAGCATTAACATTCAGGACGATGTGTTGTCAGTGTCTGCATTCCATGCAAAAGAATTCCCCGCGCTGTTTTCTGAAGGTTTAGGCAAGGCTAACGATTCTGTTGCACAGTATTACTCGGAAAGACAATGCTCTGCTGTTCCATTGCATTATGGGACAAAGTCGCTGCTGAACATAAAGAAATGGAAGATAGCGTAGCTATTGCGCCCATACCAGCTAGTCCTTGGACATGTCCACTGGTTTCGCACCCCAAATCTTCCGGTCGCATTCGCCTCTGTGTTGACTTTAAGTCTACAATCAACCCACAAACTAATACTTTTCCACTGACACTCCAAGAGAATCCCATGGACAGATTATGTATTGGACGCTACTTTCCAAAAACTGATTTGCGTGACGTGTATCTCCAAATACCGCTCGACGAAGAATTTCAAAAAGTGTGTATAGTGAATACTCATGTGGGCTTGTTTAAATATTTGCGTTTGCCTTTTGGCAGTGTTTCTGCACCCGCCATTTTCCAACGGTGTTTGGAACAGCTGACTTCGCAAATACCAAACAGTTCACACTATTTGGACAAAATTTTCGTAGCAGGTCGTACACCTGAAGATCATATTGCTGATTTGGGCGCTTTGTTTCGTATGTTATCTGATGCAGGATTAAAGTGTGGACTGGACAAGTGTGATTTTTTTTAAACCTGAGTTGCAGTATCTTGCTCTCAGCACTATGCGACTTAACTTCTGAGGTCATCAGTCGCCTAGAACTTAGAACTAATTAAACTTAACTAACCTAAGGACATCACACACATCCATGCCCGAGGCAGGATTCGAACCTGCGACCGTAGCGGTCGCTCGGTTCCAAACTGTAGCGCTTAGAACCGCACAGCCACACCGGCCGGCTGCAGTATCTTGGTCAAGTCATAAACAGTCAAGTTGTAAGCCGGCATCCTCTTCAGTCGCATTTGTTAGCCATACGAGATTGGCCAGTTCCTCGTAATGTCACAGTATTGCAGACATCTTAGGGAAAATGAACTATTATATTCGATTAGTACCGAATGCTGGTCAAATCACAGTTTCATGGCATTGCTTGCGTCGCAAGAATGTCCCCTTTGTTTGGACAAATGAGTGCCACGTAGCTTTTCGAAAAATTAAAGATGCCTTGCTCAGTGATCGATGCTTACTTGGTTTGTCAAAGCCAGTAGTATTGCAAGTTCACGTTTCTTCTTACGGAATAGGAGCAGTGCGTTCGCGCAGAATTGGTGATAAAGAGATGCCCATCGCTTTCGCATCGGAAGTGTTGTCCAAAGCTGTGTAACTATTCACAAATTCAGAAAGAGGCTTTGGCTACTGTGTGTGGTGTCACCAAATTCCACCACTATTTGTATGGCAGAAAATTCTGCTCAGTAACGGATCACAAACCTTTGCAACATATGTTTCATCCGACGAAACCGGTTCCGGTACGAACTGCCAAAAATTGCAAAGATGGGATTTGTTGTTGTCCCAAAGTTCAGCATGGTAATGCGGACGCACTTTCACGTCTTCCTATTGGCCCTGATACAGACTTTGACGTATCTGCTGCATCTTGTTGTCACATCGCTGCTCAGGATTGTAAAAAGCTTGAACATTTCCCGCTAATCTATAGGAAATTTGCACAGACCACGGAAGTTGATTCAGATTTGTACATTTTGCTAACATACATTCGCTCATCTTGGCCTCGTTCCTTGCATGGCATAAAGAACTCTGTAGTGCTCCGATATTTTGCACGTCGGCAAAGCGTTGCTATAGAAAAAGGTGTGATTCTCGTACAAAATGACAGTGGAGAGTCACCTGTGCTGATCAATAAAGCTTTGCAAAAAGAAGTATTACAGTTACTTCACCCAACGACTCTGGGGGGGGGGGGGGGGTTTGTTCATACGAAACAGTTTGTGCGTCGACACTGTACTTGGCAGGGTATGGACACTCAAATTGAACAGATGACGTCACAGCAGCACGCATGTGCGGAAAATCAGTCCGCTCCGCCACCAAAATTCTCTGCTTGGCCTCAGCCGCAATCATCATGGGAACGTGTGCACACAGACTTCGCAGGACCTTCTTGGAACACTCGTTGGTTGATAATGGTTGACTCGTTTAGCAAGTTTCCTTTTTCTGTGCTCAAGAACTCGACAACGTCACGTTTCACAATTCAGGTGGTTTCATCTATTTTTTGCCTCGAAAATTCACCTGAAGTCATAGTGTCAGACAACGGACCTGAGTTCACGTCAAATGACTTTGAAACTTCTGCGAACGCAATGGCATACAGTGTCTAACTAGTGCACCTTGCCATCCACATTCAAACGGCGAAGCGGAACGTTTTGTCAGAACCTTCAAGCAGCATATGGCAAAACTTCGCTCCACACACACCAGGGATCCCGCGTTGCAACTATTTCTCATCTTTCGCATCCCCGAGATGGACCATCGCCGGCAGACACTGCTCCACCTGCTCCACCCACGTGAACATCCAGCGCCGAAGAAAGGCCGCAAGTATCGCTTCGCGCCGTATGATATTGCGTTTTACAGGTTTTTTAGGGGCAGCAAACGGTGGGCGCGAAGCAAGATCGACTGTCGCCTTGGCGCTTGCATGTATCTCATTACGGGTCAAGACGGGATGCAGCGCCGACTTCACAATCAGCTTCGCCACTGTCATGTGCACGATGATCTTTCTGTGTCTCTTCCCACAGATTCACGGATCCCGAGTTTAGCGTGGCCACAGCAGCCGCCAGAGGGTGTCGTCACGACACAGAGGGACGACCCGGTGGAGACTGAGTCCTCGACACCTCCGCCTCCTCTCGTCCTACCTATGGAGCTGGAACTGCCCACACTGCAGCAGCCAGTGCCTTCCTCATCACGTAACTGGCATCCGGTGGCGGACGCCTACCCTTCTCGTAGTTTTCGGGCAACGTTTCCATTAGAGAGAAGGCCGGATGGCGGGTTGCGACCGGAAGCAAGACCTCACGTGCAGCCACAGTTTCCGTTAAAGCGCAGCCTTCGCCTTCCGGCTTCCCCCATCGTTGTCTCGCTCCCTACACGACGACGGTCCGTCACCGTCACTTTGGGGGTGAAGAATATTCCGGCGTAACATCAAGCGCCGGCACATCGGCCTGGAACGTAACAGCAGAGATCGTTGTGAGACTACGTCAGCCAATAGTACGCTGGCTAGGACGACACCACGACAGGAGCGACCTCCATACGAGGAGAATATAAGCGCCGCTCCACATAGCTGCGGCCTCACTAGAAGACACACACTAGAAGACAGACACTAGAAGACAGACACTAGAAGACAGACACTAGAAGATGAGCCGTGACTTGTGAACGCTATTACACTACTGGCCATTAAAACTGATACACCAAGAAGGAATGCAGATGATAAACGGGTATTCATTAGCCAAATATATTACACTAGAACTGACATGTCTTTCCATTTTCACGCAATTTGGGTGCACAGATCCTGAGAAATAAGTACCCAGAACAACCACCTCTGCCCGTAGTAACGGCCTTGATACGCCTGGGCATTGAGTGAAACAGAGCTTGGATGGCGTGTACAGGTACAGCTGCCCATGCAGCTTCAACACGGTACCACAGTTCATCAAGAGTGGTGACTGGCGTATTGTGACGAGCCAGTTGCTCGGCCACCATTGACCAGACGTTTTCAATTGCTGAGAGATCTGGAGAATGTGCTGGCCAGGGCAACAGTCGAACATTTTCTGTATCCAGAAAGGCCCGTACAGGACCTGCAACATGCGGTCGTACATTATCCTGCTGAAATGTAGGGTTTCGCAGGGATCGAATGAAGTGTGGAGCCACGGGTCGTAACACATCTGAAATGTAACGTCCACTGTTCAAAGCACAGTCAGTGCGAACACGAGGCGACCAAGTCGTGTAACCAATGTAACCCCATACCATCTTGCCGGGTGGTACGCCAGTATGGCGATGACGAATACACGCTTCCAATATGCGTTCACCGGGATGTCGCCAAACACAGATGCGACCGTCATGATGCTGTAAACAGAACCTGGATTTATCCTAAAAAATGACGTTTTGCCAATCGTGCACCCAGGTTCGTTGTTGAGTACAGCATCACAGGCGCTCCTGCCTGTGATGCAGCGTCAAGGGTAACCGCAGCCATGGTCTCCGAGCTGATACAATAGTCCATGCTGCTGCAAACGTCTTCTCGACTGCTCTAATGCTATATCAATGAAGATATTATAAACTGTAATGTAGGAAACAGAAACATTAACTATTTTAATGTTACACAACTGACCATTAAAATTGCTACACCACGAAGATGATGTGCTACAGGCGCGAAATTTAACCGACAGGAAGAAGATGCTGCGGTATGCAGATGAATAGCTTTTCAGAGCATTCACACAATTTCTCGCCGGTGGCGACACCTACAAAGTGCTGACATGAGGAAAGTTTCCAACCGATTTCTCATACACAAACAGCAGTTGACGGGTGTTGCCTAGTGAAATATTGTTGTGATGCCTCGTGTAAGGAGAAGAAATGTGTACCATCACGTTTCCGACTTTGGTAAAGGTCGGATTGTAGCCTATCGCGATTGTGGTTTATCGTATCGCGACATTGCTGCTCACGTTGGTAGGGATCCAATGACTGTTAGCAGAATATGGAATCGGTGGGTTCAGGAGGGTAATACGGAACCACGTGCTGGATCCCAACGGCGTCGAGTTACTAGCAGTCGAGATGACAGGCATCTTATCAGCTTGGCTGTAACGGACCGTGCAGCCACGTATCGATCCCTGAGTCAACAGATGGGGACGTTTGCAAGACAACAACCATCTGCACGAACAGTTCGACGACGTTTGCAGCAGCATGGACTATCATCTTGGAGTCCATGGCTGCGGTTACTCTTGACGCTGTATCACAGACAGGAGCACCTGTGATGGTGAATTCAACGACGAACCTGGGTGCACGAATGGCAAAACGTAATTTTTTCATATGAATCCAGGTTCCGTTTACAGCATCATAATGGTCGCATCTGTATTTGGCGAAAGCACATTGGAATCGTGTATTCGTCATCGCCATACTGGCGTATCACCCGGCGTGATCGTATGGCGTGCCATTGGTTACACGTCTAGGTCATCCCTTTTCGCACTGACGGCAGTCTGAACAGTGGACGTTACATTTCAGATGTGTTACGACCCGTGGCTCTACCCTCCATTCGATCCCTGCGAAACCCTACATTTCAAGAGGATAATGCACGACCGCATGTTGCAGGTCCTGTACGTGACTTTATGGATACAGAAAATGTTCGACTGTTGCCCTGGCCAGCACATTCTCCAGATCTCTCACCAATTGAAAACGTCTGGTCAATGGTTTCCGTGCAACTGGCTTGTCACAATACGCCAGTCACTACTCTTGATGAACTGTGGTACCGTGTTGAAGCTGCATGGGCAGCTGTACCTGTACACGCCATCCAAGCTCTGACTCAATGCCCAGGCGCATCAAGGCCGTTAGGTGGTTGTTCTGGGTACTTATTTCTCAGGATCTGTGCACCCAAATTGCGTGAAAATGGAAACACATGTCAGTTCTAGTATAATATATTTGATCAATGAATACCCGTTTATCATCTGTATTTCTTCTTCTAGTAGCAATTTTAATGGCCTGTAGTGTATTTATAGTGTCTGAATGTTTTTCGTGCAACGGAATAACCGTGAATAATGGAGTAAATTTTAACACTAACATAAATTTTCGGTTCGGAAACAACCGCTGAGCAAGGCTGCTATCTGTTATTAAACCTTTTGTCAAATTCCATCAGAATGGCAGCTTTCAAGCTTCAAGTCCAACTTAATCTAGAGAGCAAACATTTATGTACTGTAAGAAATATATTAGTACTGGAATTCCGATACCAGCCATCACACAGGTTTTCCTGTATTGTTCGGCCACGTTTTTATATCCTTTAGCATAGCACATAGCACTCCCCGTAGCAGTCAGCACTGGCACTGAATGCTGCTGAAAATCTTTTAATAAATAACAAATATCGTTTATGTCGCGCAGAACGTCCTTCGAGAATTGTTCTCACTTTCCCTCTTGCCCCAAATGAGCAGTAGAATTTTTTTTTATTTCTAATTTTTTTGTTGTTGTTAGGTCCAGTGCCCACAAGAAATGTGAAGCAACCAGAAGGGGAGAAGGAAACGTGCTGAAACTTCATGAGATGGTAGGGTATGTGACGTTATTTTAGTAATTACAAAATTGAATCAGTTTACAAAGAACTTGGTTGTATGAACCAACTTATAGGTATGGCGCTGCACCTCTCTCTGGCCTGGAGGTAAATCCTGATCCGTTTGAGAAAGATTTCATAAGGCCGTTGTATCCGTTCCTGAAGCAAGCTGGTCCACATCTATTGTAAGTGGTCCTTCATGTCCTGAATTCTGTCACTGGGACGTAGTTCACTTTTCGGCTTTGTCTCACAAGTATTCTATCGAGTACATATCTTGGGATTATGCCAGTGATGGAAGTATCTCAACATCCCACAGACGGTTGAAAGCGACAAGTGCATTGTGTGGACGAGCCTTGTCCTGTTGAAATATTGCATCACAGTACTGTCGTATGAGGGATGACAGCTGAAGACGCAGGAAGTGCAGGGCACCAATGTGACGTACTTTCCTCAGTCACTACCATCCGTGGTCTTGAAGTCGTAACCGATACCTTACCACACCATGACGCAAGTGCCTCTCCAAAACATTGGAAAAGCGGGATCCTCCTCGAGGTTACCGCCATGCCGGCCAACGATGGTCATCCGGAATGCTGCAGAACCACAGTTTATCACTGAATGCAGTGCAGCTCCATTCATCAGCAGTCCATACTCCTTGCCACTGTAGTTCCCCAAATGCAGGCGTTTGTTTTGTGGTGTTAACAGCAGCCTACACATTGGACGATAATTCCCCAGTCTGGCTGATGTTACTCTCCGAGCAATGAGAGGAGGCGTCACCAAATGTTGCGGAGTCAGTTACTTGGTTTGGGACACAGGCGGAGATGCGAAGGGGTTGCGTTGTGCTTGGTGCATAGTTCGGCGGTACCCTGTCGTGGCCCGCGGTTCTAGGCGCTTAAGTCCGGAACCGCTCTGCTGCTACGGTCGCTGGTTCGAGTCCTGCCTGGGGCATGGATGTGTGTGATGTCCTTAGGTTATTTAGGTTTAAGTAGTTCTAAGTCTAGGGGACTGATGATATCAGATGTTAAGTCCCCTAGTGCTCAGAGCCATTTGAACCATTTTTGAAAAACAATTAAATAAATACAAGGGCGACTCAGATAGTCTTATTAGCCGAAATAAGGTATATGCAAATAATTACAAATATATTTACTAATCTACGTACGTTTCAATAGTTTTCCACGTAGTCCCCATGTCGGTTAAGACATTTCTCCCACCGTAACACTAAATTTGAGTGGCCCCTTTCGTAGAATTCGTCCAGCTAATTGTGGTCCCACCATGGGACTGCTGTCTTGGCTTCATCGTTGCACGTGAATCATTGTCCGGCCAGGAACTTCTTCAACGAACCGAAAATGGGGAAGTCACTAGGCGCGAGGTCCGGGCTGTATGGTGGGTGGTACAAACTCTCGCAGTGAAATGGCCGGAGCTTGTCAGTTCTTCTGATCACCACATCAGGCCTTAATCGTTGTGGAGGATAGCCACGTTGTCCACGTCGAGAATCCCTCGACGCTCCTTCATGATGCCAGCCTGCAGACGTGACAGTCGAACTGCCGACATTGATGGTTGCATGTAGTGGCACGAAATCCATCAAGAGCGTTCCACGCCGATATCACAAGAACGTTAACATCACTTTCCGAACACATGGCGCAGAACGGTACATTTTTTGTTAAAGCCGAACCCAGATGTTGGCAAACCGTGCTCTGCTGCTTCGATTCGGGCGTGAAATACAGTATCCACGTTTCATCGCCAGTGACATTGCAGTCAAGGAAACTGTCACTATCCTGGCATGCTGAAGTAGACGATTCAGTGAAGCAATCATCTGCTTGTTTTCCATCATGTCATCCAGCTGCTTAGGCACCCACCGACATCAAACTTCACTCTAGGGACCTGTGGAAGATACTGTAACACTCTATACGAAAGGCTAAGCTCCCGAAAAATGACCTTGAGATACATACGTCGATGAGCTTTGACAACTACATCCAGGCGGGAAATTCCGCCAATCAGCGACGAACGCTGCCACTCCGAACTCTCAATGTCATGCTCGTTCTCTTGGCCTTTTACGAACAACCACCACGACCATCAACACGATAACGTCGTCGTCGTCGTCGTCGTCGTCGGTTTCCCCGATAAACTGAACTTCCATAGGCTTTCGTCAGTTGCTCCACAGAAAACTAATCACGGAGTGTTGCTCGTAGGCTCTGGACGTGTGAAGCTCTACCACTGTCAACAACTGAGTGTAGAGTCGTGCCGCGGAGCTAGCGGCAGATAAGGCCGGTTCGGTCTAAGAAAGGTCCACCGCTAGGAATGGATAAGCTGACGTCGCATTTACAGCCGTAATTTGGCTAAATATGAGAGAAAATATCTTCTAAGTCGACCTTGTAGCATAGTGCCGTATTGTGCGTGCTCAGGTTGGAAAAGTTTGGCACTTCCTTTTACTTGAGAACACTATCCCAAATACGACACGGTTCGTCTTTTCTTAGCCCACCACATAAAAAATGGGAAATATCCTGAAAGCAACATAAAATTGTTCTCATTTTTTATTGATTTTATGTACTTGTTTGTGTGTGATACAGACTTGTCTCCATGAAATGTTCAGTGACTGAAAATACACACGTGCAATAATTGATGGGGTACACTTTCATAAGACTCTATTTCCAAAATCGTTTATTGTTGTTATACATCTATTTTTACTCTTTTTTGTCTTACATGTACTGTAGTTAAGAGAGTGGCACAGAAGATAAGTTTTGCTTTTATTACAAAGAATCATTAGTGATGGTTCTGAAAATATAGCATACATAGCACAAATACAAATTCTGATACTGATACATTAAAAAGAATTTTAGTATATGGATCTGCTGTGTATTTCACTCAAGCGTTTATTATTTCGTTTTAAATGTTTGGAGTCGACATATATTGTCCCTGTTTGGAAATAAAATTGTTCCATTCACATATGTTGCGGCCACTGTAGTAAGCATTGCTTCACGCAGTGGAGAATGGCAAAACAGAGGCACGCTGGCGACCTAGGTGTTGAAAAGTAGGCAGGCACAGATAGCCTTGCTGACAGCAGCAGTCTACCAACAGACTGACGCAAGGACGCACACAGACCGAGCGCCAAGCAAAGCCTGGAGAGTGCTGACTAAGGGGAGGTGAGGCCAGCACGGTAAGTTACGCTGCAACATATTGTGGGAGTAATGACAAAAAGCTACCACCGAGGCTAAAAAGTCCTCCTGCCGGATATAAATAGTGGAGCGCAGGCAGCAACAGACAGAAGCCATTAGGAAGCACTTTGTAACTGAGGACGGACGTGGTCCGTGTCTGAATGTTTAATCTTCGTAGGGGACGATTCCGGAAGTCTGTTCCAGCTCGCTGGAGTCATCCGTTTGCCGCCATGTCAACTTCAGCTCTGGAGGTCGGCCCGAGTTCGGTCAGCACCATAGCTCACTAACTACAGCGAGAACTTCCAGCAGGACCGGCCGCAGCGCGGTCTTGGTCACAGGCGCCGCCGGAGACTGATGCCCGGACTTCACGGCAACCCGGCCTACGGCGCGTGGTCCGTCCATGACGGGACCTCGCGGACATCACTGCTGACGGCTTCCCAGCCGCCGGTGCAGCAGGCATCGGCAGCTGACCTCACGGCGATGCGGCTCCGTGGGCATGCCCGTACTGGGGCGCCGAGCGGCGACGAATTCATCTCAACCACAGGTCATCCTGGCTTCAGCGGAGCACTGGTGGTCTGAGGCTCCCGAGTGCGATCAGCGGCGCACGTTGCACACATTGTCGGAGAATCTACACACCAGCAGCCAGGCGGAAGGATCCGCAGGGCTGGGCAGCAACGACAAGGGAGAAATTGTAAAGAAAGTTCAATAAATAATTGTAAAACTCCACGCCGTCTCAGTCTTTGGCGCAGCCACTGTGTCTGCTGCTAACAAGTGGTGCAGAAGGCGTAACACATACAATACTTGCAGTTAACTAAAAAGTTCACTTCAATTTTTGTCCTCAAGCTTACATTCAATACCACTCTGTTCTATCACGAGCGTGATTTTCCGACAGCGTTGGAATTACAGCAGTTTCTTTATTTTTTTGAGTCTTCTGACTGGTTTGAAGCTGCCTGTCTCGTATTCCTCTCTGGAGCCAGCGCTCCATCTCAGAGTATCACTTGCACGCCACGTCATGAATTGAATGTTGGTTGTATTCAGATCTCTGTCTTTCACTATAGTTAGTGCCCTCTACAACTCCCTCCAGTACCATGGACGTCATTCCCCGATGTCTTTAACACATGTTCTGTCACCCTATCCCTTCTTCTTGTTCGTTTTTTCCGTACGTATCTTTCTTTGCCAATTCTGTGAAGAACCTCCCCATTCCTTATTTTATCTGTCCACCTATTTTTCAATATTCTCCTGCAGCACCACGTCTGAAATGATTCTATTCTCTAGTTTTCCGGTTTTCCCACAGCACATGATTCACTGCCATACAGTAATGTACTCCAAAGGTACATTCTCAGCGATTTCTTCATCAAATAAAGGCAGCTGGGATGCATTTACAGATGAAAAGTTGGCCTGTATGGACCTCTTGTACGGATTCAGTGAATTTAATGGAAGAGCGGTACAACGACGCTAGGTACATTTGTTCCCATAGTGACGGCAACCTCTTACATTGATTTGACATTTGTCTAAGGATTGTTGCACTACTTTGGGTTTTTTTATATTTCGTATTAGACGTTTTGGTGACAATGTATTGAAAAATTTTTACCAAGGCAGAAGTAATTGGGGCAACAAAGTGAAAAAATCAGATTATTGCTCTGTAGCGAAAGGCTCGTGACCACACGCCCTTCACAGTAACCTACTTAGAAATATCCCTCTACAGCCTCCAAAACTTTTTCGATTGAGCTGTGGTTCACACTGTTGGGCAGTTGATATTGTGTCGCTTGTCGCACGTTACCCTAAAGTGTAGCAGACGCGGTGCACGTTACGTCACGTTCGATAGGTATGCAGGTTCGCTCTTGAATCATGTCTTTTATCGGAAGGACGGCCATGACATCTGGTTCACATTTACCGTTTCACGCTGAGCAGTGTGTTTACGATTAGCCCACGCAATTCCCCTGTTGAAATGAGGCGAGGCACATTACGACACAAATTACGTCAAAGCTTATCTACGTTCGATGTATTGAGAAGTTGAAACGCGTACGTTTCATATGTATTCATTATCAGCGATGGCGAGGCATGACAGAATCTCTGACCAGAGAGTTATTTATCGTGGCTAGTCTGCGCTTGACCGCGCGAGTGTTCAGTTGCGAGTTGTACTCTGTCTGTAGTAGAAGTCGGATACAGTGGTGTGTGGCGAGTCGGCAGAGGGAGTAGACAGTTGGATAGTTGTACTCAGTCAGTGCTAGTGTGTAGCTAGTCGGCATGCGTCCGCGGTGTGCTCTGCCCACGAGTCTGGTCAGGAATGTGGTGGACGATATGTATATTATTGTAGAAGGTAATGAAGCAGCACTGCGCTCAGCTAATAACGTATGTTAATTGTAATTAATTTGATCAAAATGATGCCCAAATAATAACTTTTTATAAAGTAACTCATTTAAAGAAAAAGATTCATTTCAAGCTAAATAATATTTCCTACGCATTCCCTCCAAGAATCAAAATTAAATATAAGCCAGCATTGCACGAAGCTATGCCGAAAAATAAGAGCAGATATAGATGCAGTTTTACTGAGGTAAGAATGTTGGTTTAATTATTTCACAGGGCCGTAGGTCAGCGCTGCTGTCCTTATAAAATTTGTCAGGTTTAATTATTGCTGTTGAGTTGTTACATTCAGTTCATGGTTCATTATTTAATTAATGTTATTATGGGTTTGTGATCAATCTTCATCCCTTAACGATATTTTGTGGGGAGTTCACATTTGCACAATTTTTATTCTTTAATTTTGCAAGGAGGTTACACTTGGCTCATTTTATTATTCAGTTAATATTGACAAACTTTCTTGCGGGGAGGTTACAAAGTATGGTGTAATAACTGAGACAGCATTCAAAAGTAAAAGCTAATCATCACATAATACTAAATGTGAAGGGAAACCAATTAGTATCTTACCGGTGACAGGAACAAGAGATAAGAGGAACGACAAGATAGCAGCCGAAGAACGTCACTCAGCTGACGAAAGTTTCACAGCCGTCCGGATCGAAGCAGGGCGTTACGCAAGGGGTCGGACCACCGATTGTGCAGTCACGAAATATCACGTTAGTAGACCTCTAGCAGTTTATACAGGGCAAGGCCATTCGCATAGAAACAGAGGAGACAGAAATAGGAGCAGTTTCATGCGTTTCGCTGGAAAGTGTGTTAGGTGCCACGCTGTTCATGTTGTATACTAACGGCATGTGTATTAACACCAATCTCAGACAAGCTAGAGATGATGTATTTACGTACACTACGTGATCAAAAGTATCCGGACACTTCAAAAACATACATTTTTCATATTATGTGGATTGTGCTGCCACCTTGTGCCAGGTACTTCATATCAGCGACCTCAATAGTCATTAGACATCGTGAGAGAGAAGAATGGGGTTCTCCGTGGAACTCAAGTACTTCGAACGTGGTCAGTTGACTAGGTATCACTTATGTCATACGTCTGCACGCGAGATTTCGACACAGCTAATCATCCTTGGTCCTCTGTTTCCGATGTGATAGAGAAGTGGAAACTTGAAGGGACACGTACAGCACAACATCGTACAAGCTGGTCTCGTCTGTTGACTGACAGAGTCCGCCAACAGTTGAAGAGTATGGTAATGCGTAATAGGCAGACATCTATCCAGACCATCACACAGCAATTCCAAATTGCAACAGGATCCACTGCAAGTACTATGACAGTTAGGCGGGAGGTGAGAAAACATGGATTTCATGGTCGAGCAGCTGCTCGTAAGCCACACATCACACTGGTAAATCCCAAACGACGGCTCTCTTGGTCTTAGGAGCGTAACTATCTGGCGATTGAGCAGTAGATAGACGTTGTGCGCAGTTACGAATTAGGTACACAATCTGGCGATCCGATGGTAGGGTGTGGGTATGGGCAATGCCCGGTGAACGTCATCTGCCAGCATGTGTAGTGCCAACAGTAAAATTCGGAGGAGGTGGTGTTATGGTGTGGGAGTGTTTTTCAAGGAGGGGGATTGCGCACCTTGTTGTTTTCCGTGGCATTATCAAATAATAGGCCCACACTGATGTTTTGAGCACCTTCTTGCTTCCCACTGTTGAAGAGCAATTCGGGGATGGCGATTGCATCTTTCAACACGATCGAGCACCTGTTCATAATGCACGGCCTGTGGCAATAACATTGCTGTAATGGACTGGTCTGCACAGAGCCCTAGCCTGAATCCTGTAGAACACCTTCGAGATGTTTTGGAACGCCGACTTCGCGCCAGGTTTTAGCGACCGACATCTATACCTTTCCTCAGTGCAGCACTCCGAGAAGAATGGACTGCCATTCGCCAAGAAACCTTCCAGCACCTGACTCAACGTATGCCTGTAAGAATGGAAGCTATCATCATGGCTAACGGTGGGCCAACACCATATTGAATTCCAGCATTACCGATGGAAGTCGCCACGAACTTGTAAGTTATTTTCAGCAAGGTGTCCAGATACATTTGATCACAGAGTGTACAATGAAGCAGTGTCTGAAAAAAGCTGCATAGATATCCGGTCAGCTCCTGGAAAGATTTAACGCGTCACGTTTTAGAATATTGTTCAAGTTTCTGGGATTCATACTAAACAGGACTAACAAAGGATATCGAAAGTATTGAAAGAAGAGCAACACGAATGGTCACAGGTTATAGGTTCGTTTGACTCATGAGAGAGTATCGAGGAAACGCTGGATGACCAGAACCGGCAGAAGCGAAGTATACCGCGAAGGCCTGCTTACGAAGTTTCAAGAACCAGTACAAAGTGAGGGACTGAGAAATGTACTTCAGATCTCCAAGCATCGTTCCGTAGGGAACGCGAGGACATAACCATACTATTCACAGCATGCCCAGAGGTATTTAAGCACTCGTTCTTCCGTCATTCCAAACGTGATCAGAAGTGCCGCGCCGGATTAGCCGAGCTGTCTCAGGCGCTGCAGTCGTGAAGTGTGCGGCTGGTCCCGGCGGAGGTTCGAGTCCTCCCTCGGGCATGGGTGTGTGTGTTTGTCCTTAGGATAATTTAGGTTAAGTAGTGCGTAAACTTAGGGACTGATGACGTTAGCAGTTATGTCCTATAGGATTTCACACACATTTGAACATTTGATCAGAAGTGAAAGAAAGCACAATACGTGCAGTGCTAAATATCTTCCACCATCTATTTCCTATTGCTTTGCAGAGTGCGTATGTAGATGTAAATGTTTATCTAGAAACACCTGAACAGCAAACGGTTGAAGGTGCAAGAAAATGGCTGAAATGGCTCTGAGCACTATGGGACTTAGCATCTGAGTTCATCAGTCCCCTACAACGTAGAACTACTTAAACCTAACTAACCTAAGGACGTCACACACATCCATGCCCGAGGCAGGATTCGAACGTGCGACCGTAGCGGTCGCGCGGTTCCAGACTGAAGCACCTACAACCGATCGGCCACACAGGCCGTTGTGGCCGAGCGGCTCTAGGCGCTTCAGTCTGGAACCGCGCGACCGCCACGGTCGCAGGTTCGAATCCTGCCTCGGGCATATATGTGTGTGATGTCCTTAGGTTAGTTAGGTTTAAGAAGTTCTAAGTTCTAGGGGACTGATTACCTTAGATGTTAAGTCTTTTAGTGCTCAGAGCCATTTGAAACATTTTGAGTGTAAAATCGATTTTAACCCGAGGCAGAGGTACGTAAATATGCACTTGCGATCTTGGAAATCTTTCTGCACTATTGTTGAACAATGTACACTGTCCAGTCATATTAATGTGTCCACCGCCTATGTTCGACGTCAACCACTCACCGGCGTCAGGTGACAGCCCTAGCAGTGGAGAGAACATAAAGCGCGTTGAGGGACGAGGAAAACAGTGCTATTGTATCTTAATGCGGAAACGCAGTGATTCGTCTGACGGCCAAAAGGATATGAATGTTTGGTTTCGGGCCAAGAGTCGAAGCATTTTCGAAATGGCAAAGTTTGTAACTGTTCGCATGATGGCGTAATTTAAGTACATCGTGCATAGTCAAATGGTGCTATCTAAAACCGCCGGCGAGACGATTGTGGTGCACCACGGGGCACAGGTGACAGGGGTGAACGACAGTTGCAGAGATGTGTATGGGGT